>NW_026453515.1:392500-692500 GCF_943734755.1 Anopheles moucheti
TGGCGTCATCTTCATATCGACGGAGGAAGCTGAGCAGCGCCATCTTTGCGTGGAGGTCGACAGCGAGGGGCGACATCTGGTGTTCGGCGGAAACGACAACGTAGCGCCATCTCTTGGTGGTGAGTGGAAATTCGCAGCAGCGACATCTGTTTGTTGGTTCTCTTTCATAGCGTCGTAGCGTCAGGAACCACACGCGGTGGCGGGGGAAGAAACAGCCCTCCACCATGGAAACGCGACTGAGGGGACGGACGATATCGGTGGACGAGCGTCTGCCCATCGGAGCCAAGAAGACGGGGTACGATAGGCAACTTGGGACTATCGCCGAGGAATCGTCTTCGTCATCGACTAGTGCACCGGCGAAGGCCACGGCGACGGGAGGTGCAAAACATCCGGTAATGACGACGAAACAGGGGACGAAATCGGCGGCTACTTCAACGCCGGTTTCCACTGGAGAGGTGCGCCGGATGTTGGCCGACTCAAAAGCCGACAACGAGATGCTGGTCGGCATGGTAAAGCGGTTGGAGGAGCAAATCCAGTTGCTGCGCTTGAATATGGAGGCTTCTAACGCACAGCTGAAGGAAGCTCGAGAGGAGGCGAAGCAGGCGCGAGAAGAAGCCCGTTTGCGCGAAGCTGAACATCGCGAGGAGCTCCGCAAGGAGAAGGAGCTGTTTAACGCTTTGCTGGCGCAAACTCTGGGGGAGGTCGGTGGAGCTCGACTGGGGAGCCAGCAGGATCTGCAGCGAGAACAGGAGCTGCTGCGAAAGCAGGAGTACCAGAGGCGGCAAGACCAGCGGCAGCAGCTGGATGATCAGCAGCGCCAACGGTGGCGTCAGCAGCAGCAGCAGCAACAGCAGCGGCTATCTGCGCAGCAATGGCCGACGGTGCAGCAGAGCGGACGTGCTCAACGTCAGGACGTGGCGGAGTTGGCATCCTCGGCGGCGCTTGATGAGCCAGGAACGTGGGTGGAAGTCGTTCGCGGAAATCGGCGAAAGGCAAAGCAGAATGGCGTGAATCTGCTCCAGCGGCCAGCCCAGCAGCAGTCAGCATACCAGCAGCGTAATGGACAGCAGCAGCAGCGGATGAACATTCAGCAGCAGGAGAAGCGGCGCCCGCAACGTAAGCGCCCAGATGAAATCGTCGTTGTGCCCGCCCCGGGAGTGTCCTACAAGGACATGTATGTTAAGCTCCGGACCAGCCCGCTGATAGGCGATTTCCAGCGGCAGATTGGTGTTGGCAGAAGAACGCCCAAGGACCATCTACTGCTGCCTTTGAGCCGCGATGTCGATAGCGCGGCGTTGAAGGACATCATCCAGGAGATCATCGGGGAGAGTGGCTCCGCTACCGTCAGGACAGAGATGGCTGAGATCGTCCTGACTGGAATTGACAACATGGTCGACGAATCTGTGATCAAGAAGGCGATCATGACTTCTCTGGGGAAGCAGTCGTCGGTAGCCACTGTTAATCTTTGGGAGCGTCGTGACATGACGAAGCGGGCCCGCGTGCGCCTTCCACGAGCAGAAGCTGAACTCGTAAAGGACCGACGGCTTGAGCTGGGCTATACGTATTGTGCGGTTCACGAAGCCCCAAAAGTGTCGGGTCAGCTGGCTCGGTGCTTCCGGTGTTTGGAGCGGGGTCACATCGCCGCGAGATGTACTGGGGAAGATCGGTCCAAGCGTTGTATACGATGCGGCGACCACAACCACAAGGCGTCGGGTTGCACCAATGACGTTAAGTGCATGCTGTGCGGCGGCGCCCACCGTATCGGTGCTGTAGCTTGTGGTGGACAGCCCTCGAACTAAATGGATGTGCTCCAGATCAACGTCAACCGCAGCAGGAGCATCGACGTAGCATCGTTCGCAGAGCGGGTAACAAGCGCCGAAAGCTTGGAGCGGGTCCTGACGGAAGCTTGCGATGGAACCATGGCGCGAGTGTTCCCTTCGCAAGGCCATTCGGGACGACCTGTTTACTGGTGGACGCCAGCGATTGAAGCCCTGTGTGAGGACTGCCGCCTCGCCAAGGACCGCTTCGAAGCCGCAACTCACGAGGAAGAGCAGCTCGCCGCAGCCAGCGATCTCCTCCAGGTGCGGACCGCCCTGGAGACAGCTATCACCACCAGCAAGAGAGTGCACTTCGACGAGATGCTGCAGGGGCTCGCGGACGACGAGACGGGACAGTGGTTCCGTAACGTACTAAGCCGCCTCCGTGGAAGCTGGACAGCGAGGGAGCGCGACCCATCGGTTCTGGAGGGCGTCGTTTCCACTCTGTTCCCCCAGCATCCTCCAAGTTGACTGGCCATCGTCGCCAAGCCAAGTCCTGGAGAGAGGGGAAGAGGAACCAGTTCGGGCCGTCTCAACGCAGGAGCTGCTGGACATCGCGAGCTCACTGAACCCGCGGAAGGCTCCAGGTCTGGACGGTGTGCCGAATGCCGCTCTGACGGCCGCCATTCGGAAGCATCCGGAGGTCTTTCGTGACATGTTCCAGGAATGCTTGGACAACGAGCGGTTCCCGGATGAGTGGAAGAGACAGAAGCTGGCCCTTGTCCCCAAGCCGGGCAAGCCACCGGGACTCGCTTCTTCTGCGCGCCCGATCCTGCTTCTGAACAACCCGGGGAAGGTGTATGAGCGGATACTGCTAACGCGGATCAACGACGTCGTGGAGGACTCGGATTCGCCAAGGTTGGCGGAGAACCAATTCGGGTTCAGGAAGGACCGTTCGACTGTACAGGCGATTCAACTGGTGGTGGATGCGGGCCGTCGCGCGATGTCATTCGGTCGGACTAACAACCGGGACAAGCGCTGCCTCCTGGTTGTTGCGCTAGACGTGCGCAACGCATTCAACACTGCCAGCTGGCAGTGCATCGCTGCTGCGCTCGAGGACAAGGGCGTACCGAGGCAGATCCGCAACATCCTGAGGGATTATATCACCGACAGGGAGCTCGTCTATGACACCGCAGACGGGCCCGTTACACGTCGAGTGACTGCAGGTGTTCCGCAGGGGTCCATCCTGGGCCCGACACTGTGGAACATTATGTATGACGGCGTGTTACGGGTCGAGCTCCCCGAAGGGGCTAGTGTCATCGGCTTTGCAGACGATATAGCGGTCATGGCACAGGGATGCACACCAGAGGAGGCGGCATCAGTGACTGAACAGGCGGTGGACGTGATCGCGGCTTGGATGGAGGACCATCACCTGCAGCTCGCTCCGGAGAAGACCGAGGGAGTGATGATCTCCAGCTTACGGAGAGGTCAACTGAGTTTGCCGTTCCGCGTCGGGGACACCATCATCCAGAGTAAGCAGTCGATCCGGTACCTGGGGGTTCAGATCCACGACCACCTGTCGTGGAAGCCACACGTGGAGCTGTCGACGGCCAAAGCCCTCCGCGTGGTAGGCGTGGTCACCTCAGTCATGAGGAACCACAGTGGACCCCAGGTAGCCAAGCGTCGGTTGTTGGCGGCGGTGGCGGAATCAATTGTCCGGTATGCTGCCCCCGTGTGGTCTGAGGCGACGGACCTACAGTGGTGCCGACGGAAGCTGGCCCAGGTGCAGAAGCCCCTGGCACGTGGCGTCACCAGCTCGTTTGTGTCGGTGGCATATGAGACCGGAGTCGTGCTAGCAGGCCTTGTGCCGTTCAGGCTGCTGGTGCGAGAGGACGCAAGGTGCCATCGGAGGCTCCTAGCTGCTCCGGGTGCCAGCCGCAAGGACATCCGGCTGGAGGAGCGGCAGAGGACTCTGCAGGAGTGGCAGAGAGCATGGGACGAGGCGGCCGCAGCATCAACGGCCAGTCGGTACGTGGTTTGGGCCCACCGAGTGATCCCGGACCTGCACCAGTGGATGGGAAGGCGGCATGGAGAGGTGGATTTCCACCTCTCGCAGGTGTTAACCGGACACGGTTTCTTCCGGGAATACCTCCATGTCTGCGGTTTTTCCCCTTCGGCGGAGTGCCCACGGTGCCCGGGGTCGGTTGAGTCGGTAGCCCACGTGCTGTTCCGGTGCGAGGTGTTCCGAGACATCCGAGTGGAGCTGCTGGGGTACGGCACCAGCGACCCAGTCAACGAGGACAACATGGGCATGAAGTTGCTGGAGAGCCCCGAGCGGTGGAACAACATCAAGGAAGCTGCTCGCAGAATCACGAAGGTGTTACAGCAGCTCTGGCGCGAGGATGAGCTGCATCTCAACCTGCGTGCACATCTTGCAGTGCAACCGACGGCTACACCAACAGATGACGCTGGTGCACAGGATGGCGAGCAGGTGTTCGTCGACGGGGTGGCGGACCTCTTCCGAGCCAATCGAGGTCGAGCCAGCCGAAACAGGAGAGGTCGTCGGAAGGCGGAAGAACGGGTAGAAGTGCGCCTTGCATCCGCAATGGCAGCAGCTGAACGTGACCGTGAGATGATCATCCTTATGGCGGCGGTGCAGGCGGAGGAAGCAGGAGAAGCGCCACCACCCATCCCCACACGAGGACGTGGACTGCCTCCTTCTCCCAGAACCCTGAGAGCGCGACACGAGAGAAGACTGTACCTGCAGCGGGTCTACCGGCAGCGGGCGAGGGAAGGGACCCTACCACCAGTCCCACTAGGCAGAAACCGGCGGAGTCGGACAGCCCCTTCGGAGGCGGACCTCATCCGGCGGCGCGTGAGAAGACGTGAGATGGAGCGGCTACGCCGAGCATCACGGAGGGTGCCGTCAAACCAGGGGGTGCGTGAGGTGCTTTCTGCAGACTCCCTGGCATCCATCACCGAAGCTACTACTTCCGGCCGCTAAAGAGGGGGAATTTCGGGGGATGAATAATTTTGTAACGGAATGGCATGATCAAATGCGATGGGTGCGAGCAACACATTTGTATTGTATGGTCGAATTAATAAAGGCGATGCCAAGTAGGCTTAAGACTCCTGGTCCCAAGCCCCGCTAGGGAACGGGTCCAGGGGGGGGGGGGGGGGGGGGGAGAACAGGGATAGGCATAAATTTGAATTAAGCTTTTGTATGAATAAATCCTTGAGTACTAACAAAAAAAAAACGAAGTGGAGCTTGCGGTCTGGTGCGAGCCTCCAGAGAGAACAGACGTGAAATCCGCGCTCCTCCGCGTTTAGAAGCAAAAGTGCCGCAATTTACGCCTGATCAGTGTGAAAGTTGGAAGTGTAGTAGGAGGTACCCTCCGAAACCCCCCCCTGCGAATTTGGTGGCCCCATGCCCCCCCTTGTGTGTGTTATTAGACTAAACAGTTTTTACGGTATATTGTGCGATTGAGTGAACCAATCGAGAAAGTGATAGTGACACTTTGTGGGCCTCACCTGGACACTCCTTTCTGTGCAAAAACATTGGCCGAATTGATGGAGTTCGCGGAACGGCAGGTGTTTTGGTGTTGAAATTTAACACCTGTCATAACTCCGAACATTGCGGAATCCGGCTCGAAGCAGTCTTGCTGCGCTTGGCGGAATAGAGAAAGTGTTCAAAATTTCGTGTAATTCGGACAAAAACTCAGCGAGTTATTAGCGGACTAAAAACACCACGTGCTCGTCGAAAATGGCGGCGTGTGTGTGAAAAAGAGCGACGAAACACACACCGTCCGTTATTTTCAAAAACTTCCGGACGAATCACCCCCTGCTGGAGCGCTAGCGCTCCCGGTCGCAACTCCCGGACGAAATTCCACCGTCTTGTGTGTGTGTGTGAAATTTTGTGTGAGTGAAATTTTTCGGCCCAATACCGGCGTGTGGGGTGTCAAACGACGCGTCTCGGAAAGAGGAGTGGGGGAAACGCGTATCCCCCCCCCCCCCCCCTAGCACCTCCCACCCACCACCCAGAGCCGGAAAACCCCCGTGAAAAGTGGTTTATGGCGATTTTCCCGGCCAAGGAGTCGAGCTAGAACTTCCGGGTGTTCGGACAAAAGTTTCGGCGTGAAACACCACATCTAGTTCCATCGCCGGAAAAGCGATTTATCCGACATCCGGGGAGATACGGCCGGAAAAGTGTTTTTCGCGAGTGGACAATTTTCGGCCTGATACCGACGTGTGGGGTGTCAAACGACGCGGATTGAAGAGGGGAGTCGGGAAAGCACCCGTCGGGAGAACCGTAAGGAGCGGGAGATGGTCTCCGGGCTTCTTACGCAACTGGTTGTTGCGCAATCGCAGCAGCAACAGCAGCAGCAGCAGCAGCAGCTGGCACAACAACGAGAGGGTGCGATGACGGCTACGGTGGTGCCGTCTCCGGACCAGGAAGGCGGCTCCTGGGCCGAGGTGGTGCGCCGTAAGCCGGCACGCCAGCAGCCGGCTCAGCAGCATCAGCAGCAGTGGCCGCAGCTCCCGCAACGGCAGCAGCCGCAGCGGCAACAGCAGCAACGTCCGCAGCAACATCATAGCGGACAGCGTTCGGCTGGGCAGCCCCAGCAACAACAGTGGCATTTGCAGGGCCAGTTGCTGCGAAAGCAGAATAAGCAGCAGCCACACACGATGCCAGCTGTAGTGAAGAAGTCGCGGAAGCGGCCCGACACCATCGAGGTAACGCCAGCGGAGGGCGTCAGCTACCTCGACATGTATAGGGCGATTCGCACGAGCTCGCATCTCGACCGCATGCAGGAGAAGATCGGCGTCGGCAAGCGAACGCCGAAAGACACCTTGCGGCTGCCGCTGAGTCGTGATGCCGACAGCGCCGAGCGCCAGCGCATCCGGCAAGCCATCAGAGACAAGGGTGCGGCGACCGTGCGCACGGAGATGGCACAGGTTCTCGTCACGAACATCGACTCCTTGGCGAGCGAGGACCAGCTGCGTCAGGCGGTGCTGACGGCTCTCGGCAAGGAGCACTCCGAGGCCACCATCGACATGTGGGAGCGGCGAGACGGCACGAAACGTGCTCGCGTCCGTCTGCCCCGGTCGGATGCGGAGCATCTGGCTGGGAAGCGCCTGCTCCTAGGACACACCTCCTGTTGGGTGTGGGAGGTCCCGAAAGCGTCGCTGGAGGAGAAGCGGTGCTTCCGATGTTTGGAGCGCGGCCACTTCGTCGAGCAGTGCTCGGGAGAGGACCGCAGCAATGCATGCATCAGATGTGGCGCGGAAGGCCACAAGGCAGCGAGCTGCACTGGCGAAACTCGCTGTTTGAAGTGTGGCGGCCCGCACTCGATTGCCTCAGCTTCGTGCAAAGCTGCAGCCTCAAGATGATTGAAGTGCTCCAAATAAACATCGGCAAGAGCAGGAGCGCTCAGGATCTTGCGCTCCAGCGGATGAGGGAGGAGGGAGCAGACGTGATGCTCATCACGGAGCTCTACGCTGTGCCGGCCAATAATGGGAACTGGGCATCTGACGACGCACTGAAGGCCGCGATCGTCACCAGTGGCCAACGGTTCCCCATACAGCGGGTGAGGAGCGTGCAGCATCCGGGCATTGTGGCTGCCGAGGTGGCGGGCATCGTTGTCATCTGCTGCTATATTCCGCCATCGATCGGTCTCCCGGAGTTCGAGCAACAGATGGACCGGCTGGAGGTACTTGCGCGAGGCCACCCTTGCGTGCTGATAGCTGGTGACTTTAACGCGTGGCACGGGGCCTGGGGGAGCGAGCGGGCCAACCTTAAGGGTGAGGCGCTCCTCCAGACGGTTACCAGCCTAAGATTGGAGGTCCTCAACCGCGGCACGGAGCCGACATTCCTGGGCAACGGTGTGGCTCGGCCCAGCAGGGTGGACGTCGCCTTCGCGAGTCCAACGCTCTGCCGATCGGATGGAGTAGCGGAGGACATCAGCTCCTGGCGGACGCTAGACCGCTACTCCTATAGCGACCACCGCTATATTCGGTTTGCGGTCGGGCAACAGCCTCGTGCAGGTCAGCGGCCCGGACGGGGCATTCAGCAGCTGGAAGGCGTCCAAGTACGTGAGGCGGGTACTCGCTGGCGAACTCGCCAGTTTTGCCCCCGTACTTTTGAGCTGGCACTTGAGGCGACCCGTTTTGCTGATCGGGTGACCGATGCAGCAAGTCTAGGGATGGCGCTTACGGAGGCCTGCGACGCTACCATGGCGAGGATCGGGCAGTCGCAGCAGCAGAGGAGGAACTCCAACACGTATTGGTGGACTCCGGACATCGAGGAGCTGACCGAGCGCTGCCGGTTGGCTCGGGAGCGACAGTCCTTGGCCCTCGACGAGACGTCCGTTGAATTGGCTGCTATGGAACATCAGGAGGCGCGTGCTGCCTTAAGGGTGGCGATTAAGGCCAGCAAACAGCGGCAGTTCGACGAGTGGCTGCAGGCTCTGGCTGCGGATGAGACGGGACAGTGGTTCCGGCAAGTCCTTCTGCGGTTTCGGGGTAGCTGGACGGCGCGAGAACGTGACCCAGCGGTGTTGCAGCGGATCGTCGAGGAGTTGTTTCCGGAGCATCCCCCGGTCGAGTGGCCGGACGTCACGCCTTCGGAAGGGGACACTCCGGTCCGTCCGATCAGCTGTGCAGAGCTCCAGGCTATAGCGGGCGAACTTCATCCCCGGAAGGCTCCTGGCCTCGACGGAGTACCTAATGCTGCGGTAACGGCTGCCATCCGGAAGTATCCGGAGCCATTCGCGAGTGTCTACCAGCGCTGCTTGGACACCGGCATCATACCACGCGAATGGAAGAGGCAGAAGCTGGTGCTGTTGCCCAAACCGGGCAAGCCGCCGGGCGAAGCTTCGTCCTGCCGCCCGATCTGTCTGATCGACAACCCGGCGAAGGTGTTCGAGAAGACAACGTTGGACAGGCTGAACGAGCACCTGGAGGACCCGGAGTCACCTCGGCTGGCTGAAAACCAGTTCGGCTTCCGGAAGCAGCGGAGCACCCTGCAGGCGATCCAGCTGGTGGTGGAAGCAGGCGAGCGCGCAATGTCGTTCGGCAGGACGAACCAGCGTGACAAGCGCTGCTTGCTGGTTGTGGCGTTGGACGTCAAAAACGCCTTTAACACCGCCAGCTGGCAGGCGATAGCGTTGGCCCTGCGTGAGAAGGAAGTTTCAGCGCAGCTGCAACTCCTGCTCCGCGATTATTTCACCGACAGGGAGCTGGTGTACGACACCCACGACGGCCCGGTGTCACGTCGGGTTACGGCAGGCGTTCCACAGGGGTCAATCCTTGGCCCGACTCTGTGGAACGTCATGTACGACGGCGTTCTACGGATCCAGCTCCCTGAAGGGGCCACCATCGTCGGCTTTGCCGATGACATCGCCATCCTGGCCGAGGGCTGCACACCCGAGGAGTCGGCGACGGTTGCGGAGGCTGCGATCGAGGCGGTGATGGGGTGGCTCGAGGCACGTCACCTCAGTCTCGCCCCCCACAAAACCGAGGCGGTGCTCATCTCGAGTCTGCGACGAGGACGGTTGGAGGTTCCGGTGCGCGTCGGCGAGGTGTTGGTCACGTCGAAGCGATCGATACGCTACCTGGGGGTACAACTCCACGAGAAACTCTCGTGGAAACCGCACGTGGAAGCGGCCGCGGACAAGGCCCTCCGTGCGGTGGCGGTGGTTACCTCAGTGATGAGGAACCACAGCGGCCCCCAGGTGGCCAAGCGGCGATTGCTGGCAGGAGTCGCTGAATCGGTGATCCGGTACGCCTCGCCCATCTGGGCTAAGGCGACCGACATGCAGTGGTGCCGCAGACGACTGGCCCAGGTCCAGAAGCTGGCACGTGGGGTATCGAGCTCGTTTCGCTCTGTATCCTACGAGGTGTCAGTGGTGATGGATGGTTTGGTGCCGTACTGGCTGGTCGTCAAAGAGGATGCGAGGTGCCATAGCAGGCCAAACTATTCCACGAAGGCGAAATCGGCCATGAATACGGCCAAGAAACTGACGGTTCCGCTAACGCTGGTGGCGGAAGGAGTGGCACTCGGAAGAACCATTAGCAAGTATGCGGCCAAGCTAGTAACTGGAAGCGGAGGCTCGCCGTCGTGTGAGGTTCGAAGGCTGCTCAACGAGGCCAAGCTCGAGAACGAGGTGTTGTTGACAGTGGTGAAGAAGCTGGAGGAGCAGGTTTCGCTCCTGCGAGTCCAGCTGGAGGCGGCAGCCGAGCGGGCTCGGCAGGATCTGCGTGAGGCACGCCTCGAGGCGCGACAGCGTGAGGAGCGGCTGATCGCGGATAACCAGCAGCTGCGTGAAGAGCTGCGAAAGGAGAGGGCATTGCTGACGACGCTGGTGGCGCAATCCATCGGTCAAAGCCAGCCTATTGCGCAGCAGCAGCCGGAGCGAAGCATGCAGCAGGAGACGCAGCAGCGTTGGCAGCAGCAAGACGCGGTGGCGGCCACGAGCCAACCACCTCAGGCAACGGAAGGTGGCTCCTGGGTCAAGGTGGTAAGCCGTAAGCCGGCACGTCAGCAGGTGGCTGACTAACAGCGGCAGCAACAGTGGCCGCAGCTCCCGCAACGGCAACAGCCGCAGCGGCAAAAGGCGCAAAGACAACAGCCGCAACGGCCTCAGCCACAGCGGCCTCTGGCGCAGCAACAAGCGGCCGTCAGTACGGCTTCTAAGCCGGGAGGAGGTCAGCAACGCCAACGAAAGACCAAGCCGGATGCGATTGAGGTCACACCGGCGGAGGGCCAGAGCTGGGAGGAGACATACCAGCTGGTGCGAGCGGCCCCGGAGCTGCAGCAGTACAACGGCCAGCTGGGCGTTGTTCGTCGGACCATGCGCTCGCGGCTGGTGATGGACGTGGGAAAGGAGGCAGACACGGCCGCGATCTTGAAGTGCGTTCAAGAGGTGTGCACGCGGGGAGACTAGCCAGCCGTCGCGAGATTAGTTACGCCAATGGTGGAGGTCCGGGTTGACGCGATCGACCCTTAAACCAAGGAGCAGGACGTGGCGCTGGCCCTAGCCAGCATTGCGCAGATGCCCGTGAAGGAGTCCGCAGTGCAGCTGAGGAAGGCGTGGAACGGGACGAAGGTGGCATTCGTTCGCGTTCCGGAGAAGGCGGCGGAGCGGCTGACGGACCGTCACGTACTAATAAAGTACACCTTGTGCCTTGTGCGGACGGCACAGGCTCTGACGCCACGAGAACAACGGTGTTGCAGGTGCCTGGAGTTTGGTCACCTTCGAGCCAGCTGCCGGAGCGAGACCAATCGGTCAGCGGCGTGCATCCGCTGCGGTCAGCCGAACCACCTGGCAAAGGATTGCACAGCGGAGGTGTGTTGCGCGGTGTGCAAGGTCCCTCACCGGGTAGGACACCCGTCCTGCACCCGGGTCTAAAGGTCCTGCAGGTCAACCTCGGGCGCAGCCGGGTAGCGCAGGATCTGATGCTACAGACGACACGGGAGCAGCGGGTGCACGTAGTCATCGCCTGAGAGTTGTACAAGCCACCTCGGGACAACGGCAGATGGGCGGTGGACGAGGCGCAGAGTGTGGCAATGGTCGCCACCGGGACTTACCCCATCCAACGCCTATGGGGTAGCGTTCATCCCGATGCTTCGCCGAACATCGGGTCAGCGGAATCGGAGCCTATCTCGAGGCGGTGGAAATGACTCTTATTGGACATCAACACACCGTGGTGGCCGGGGATCTCAACGCCTGGAACGAGGAGTGGGGATGTGCCCGCACTACATCCAGAGGGCACACGCTGATGGGCTCAGTTGATCATCTCAGGCTGTATGTTCTGAATCGCGCAACGTGCCCACCTTCAAGGGTAACGGTGTCGCGAGGGAGAGCATCGTGGACGTAACGTTCGCGAGTCCCTCTGTCGCTCTGCCGGAGACCTGGAGGGTAAGTCCGACGTACTCACACAGCGATCACCGGTACGTATAGTTCTCCGTGGGTGTCCCTGGAGCACGGGTCGAGCGACAGCGGCGCATGCACCAACACCAGCAGTCGCAGACGTCCAGGGGCGCGGGTATCACGTCGCATGCCAGAGTCAGTTGGAAGACCTCCCTCTTCAGCAGCGAGGGTTATAAGACCGCGCTGACTGTCTCGTGTCTGTGTCGTTGACTGTCGCTAGGCAAAAGCTGACACGTCCGGCGCGCTGGTCGCAGCGCTGACCCGAACTTGCGATTGCACCATGGAGAGGGTGGGCCGGGCGAAACACCATCAACCGCGGATGCTGTACTGGTGGACTTCGGAGCTGGGAGACATGCATCGGGAGTGCGAAGCGGCCGAAGAGTGGCTCTGTGGTGCCACAGAGCTAGCGGACCGTGCTGTAGCGACGGCTCGCCTGCATGATCTCCGCAGGTAGCTGCAGCGGGGGATCCAGGAGAGCCGGAACGGGAAGCTCCAGGAGTTGACTGACAAAGTCGACAACGATGTATTCGGCTTCGGGTATAAGGTGGTGATGGCCAAGCTGCGTGACCGCACCCCGCCTGAAACCGACCGAGTAGTTCTGGAGCCGATCGTGGATCCACTGTTTCCGCTACATCCTTCTTTCGAATGGCCAGCGATCGAGCGAGCGGTCGACGAAGAGGTGTTGCGACCCATCACGGAGGCGGAGGTCCTCGCGATGGCGGAGGGGATGGCTCCATCAAAGGCACCCGGTCTGGCCGGGATTCCGAACGTGGCGATGAAAACCGCAATCAGAGAACACCCAGCGACGTTCGTCTGGGTGGTGTTCAATGATTTGCTGGAACGAGGGGAGTTCCCGAAGGCTTGGAAGGAGGCGGGGCTGGTGCTCGTGGCCAAACCGGGCAAGCCACTGGGTGATTCATCGGCGAGCCGACCGCTGCTCCTGGAGGGAGCAGTTCTCAAGATGTTCGAGAGGTGTGTCTTTGAGCGCCTCAACGAGCACTTGGAGGACAGTAGTGCTCCTCAACTGTCACCGGAGCAGCAGCTTTCGTCGTAGCAGGCGACTTCAAAGCCTGGCACGAGGAGTGGGGAAGTGAGCGCAACACCGTGCGAAGCGAGGAGTTGCTGTGCACCATCGAACAGTTCGGGTTGAAAATCCTCAACCGAGGAACAACCCCAAAGTGCGTCGGGAACGTCGTTGCCACACCTAGTGTCATCGATGTGTCGTTCGTGAGCGAATCCATCGCTCGACCTGGGCAGTGGCTCCCGACTCGTTAGCCTGTTGACCATCGAGGTGACGCCGTCGCAGGGTCAAACCCGGACGGACGTTTATCAGCCTGTACGAGCGGCTCTTCAGCTGAAAGACTGCCAAGAGACCCTGGGTGTCGGTCGCCGCACGACACGTTCGCGCTTGGTAATAGACGTGAATGCGGCGGCCAACGCTAGAGAGGTCCTTCACAGCGGGACCCGTGGGCGAAGACGGCGGACGTGGTGAGTGCTGTCGCGGCACTGACAGGGGAGGCAGTGGAGGAGTCGGTAATGTGATTCATCTCTATCTGGAACGGCATGAGGGCGGTTCGCGTACGCGTACCAGAGCGGGTAACGGGGCAGCTGCCGGACCGGTATGTTAAGGTTCTGTACACCTCGTTCAAGGTGAACGTGGCCCGGTCAACGCCTCCACGTGCTTCCGATGCCTGGAGATAGGCCATGCATTTTATATCACTCTCCTAGTGCAAGTGATTCTAGGTTTGTCGATGTTTTGGAAGACTGGTTAGAAAGGTTTTTGAACTTCAGGAAAATTAATGTTATCATCGGTGACTTCAATATTGACAGGTTGAATATTGAATAATCCGCAAAACTGAAAAGCTTAATGGACTCAGAAAATATGAAATAGAAAGTTAATTAGGCAAAACGTATTACAAAACAGAGCAGAACATTGATAGATCACGTTCATAGTAGCACGGATTGAATTAAAGTTGCTACTGATCCGCTATTGAAAATAACCGAACATGAAACACTTGTTTTGAATATAAACGATGAACGTTGTGAAACAGTAACATGACAACGAAAAGTAACATGCTGGAACAGGTACTCAATACATGCTCTTTGCAACAAGGACTGCAGCATGAAACTTCCAACATGGATGAGGCTACAACAGTAAGGAGCTTTGGAAAGTGCTGAAAACTAATTATACAACCGAATAAATCGTGCATTTCTGTAGTTAGATTTGATGACGTGGTTGAATCAGATGCTTCCGTCATTTGTAGCAAATTTACCTTGTTTTTCATAAATAGTGTTTTAAAAATAAATTAAAACATTGATTCTGTCAGTGACCCTGACTTTTTTTTTAAAAAGAAATGCCAAAGCATCCTTAGCGCAAAAGTTGCTTACCACGAGATCGAAGGTTAATGTTTCGATCGTAGGTATCGGTCAAGCGGTACAACAGGTTAAATGATCCATCGATGCTGCAGTGTAATCGAAGTCAGAGCGGTTTTCAACCACTATGGAATTTCTGATTTTGAAAACACCGTCTGCTGCGATTCCAATAACACCGATCGACACAACTTCATGGAAGATTCCGACTGTCTCGTTAGCAGACCCATCATTCCACATCCCAGGCAAAATAGATATCGTCATCGGTAGTGATGCATATTGGGAAATGGATACTGGCAGAAAGCGTGCACTAGGTAGAGGCAGACCATGGTTGGTAGAGACGCCCTTCGGTTGGACAGTCTCTGGGAATATTTCTCACACATCGGCTTCGAGCCAACGATCCTGCCTCATCACCGTTAGTCACACTTTGCTGCAATGTTTCTGGGAAACAGAAAGCATCCTAGTAGGTCCCGCGTTATCTATAGAAGAGGACCAAGGCGAGAAACATTATGCGACTACTACAACACGTGATAGTCAAGCTCGAGACGTAGTAAGCTTGCCGCATAAGACCGATTCCAAAATTGTTTTGGGACAATCTAGAGCTAGAGCCGATCGCCGGCTCGTTGCCGTTGAACGACGATTGTTGAACAATCCTGAAATGGAAGTAGAATATAAAAGGTTCATGTTCAAATACGAAACATTAGGACATATGAGAAAACTCACCGAACCTATAGATGATAGTGCTCCGCATTATTATATCCCTCACCATGCGGTGGTAAAGGAAACGAGTACGACCACGAAGGTACGTGTTGTCTTCGATGCATCCTGCAAGACAACGTCTGGATACTCGTTAAACGATACGCTGCTCGTAGGCCCTACAGCACAAGATGATTTGTTTACGATTAGCTTGAGGTTCAGAAAGCACGCCATAGCCCTAGCAGCAGATGTCGAAAAGATGTATCTACAAGTTCATCATTGTGAAAGTGATCACAAACTGCTACGCATTCGGTACCGAGAAAGATTCACCGATCCGATAGCAACGTACGAGTTGCAAACAGTTACCTACGGTACTGCCTCAGCGCCATTTTTGGCCACACGCACGTTGCAATAGATTGCGCACGACCACAAGGGCCAGTACCCCAAAGCGATAGATCCAGTTATGCACGACTTCTATGTGGATGATCTATTGACCGGTGCGGCTGACCTGGCAGAAGCCATCGAGCAAGCAATTTTTGCAAATGCTGCCGACTTGACACGGCTTTGCATTGAAAAATTGGGCGTCAAATGTTCCTGATGCACTACGAGATGTCCCACTAGAGGATCTTGCGATCCAATCGATGCACGAATGGAAGGATGGCCAAGCAGTATCAACGCTAGGATTGGTTTGGGAAAAAGCCATTGATATGTTTAGCTTTAAAGTCAATCTTCCACCTCCTGCTGAAGTGTTAACGAGAAGTCTGGACTTGTCGTATACGGCAAGTAATAGCCCTCTTGGGCTATTGGGTCCGACCATCATCCTGGCTAAGATGTTCTTGCAGCGATTATGGAGTTTGAGGCATGATGCAAAGGCTTGGGATTGGGTTTGTGTACCGGGCGAGCTTCAGGAAGAGTGGAGAAGTTTCCACTCAACACTATATTTGCTACTACGTGTGCCTCTGTTTGTATCCCAGTCTGAAACGGTTAGCCTGCAATTGCATGTATTTGCTGATGCATCGCAAATTGCATCTGGAGCTTGCTGCTATGTGAGAGCAGAATCCATGGGGTCAACGGTGCGGTGCGGCTATTAGCTGTCAAATCAAAGGTCGTTTCTCTGGCAAACGCCCATTCGATTGGCAGGTTGGAGCTGTGCGCCGCACGATTAGCGACGCAATTGTTCCAGAAAGTGAGTCGAGCGCTAACGACATCTACGATGACCATCTGTTGGACCGACTCGATGACAGTAATGTACTGGCTGAAGTCTCCTCCCCGTCGATGGAAACCATTTGTGGCCAACAGGGTGGCCCAAATACAGGAGGAAACGAGGATATTATGCGGGGAGTCATAACCCGGCAGATAACATTTCGCGGGGACTAAAGCCAGACGATTCGAAGAACATCGAAGAACGAGGAAAGGTGTTACTAATTGTCACAGCGAAGTGTGAATTCCGTGACAAACTTTTCGAACGGTTCTCGTCATACAGCAAACTGAGACGAGTAATGGGATACTGCTTGCGATTCATCGAATGCTGCCGAGCAAGCAAGGTATCAACGAGCAAGTGCAACAAGCCGACTTCTATCAAGTAGTTGGAAAATGCTGTTCCTTTGCTTACGGCGACGGAACTGCGCAGTGCGGAACTGAGGCTATGCCAACGGGATTCATTCGCGGAAGAGCTGGACGACCTGCAACGAGGGAAACGTGTTGGTGAAAGATCGAAGCTGAAATGGTTGTCACCGTACCTTGATGAAGGAGGTATGTTACGCATCGGTGGCCGGCTGGAAAATGCGAACATTTCCAAGGATGTTAAGCACCTCATCATCTTTGCGGCTTCACATCACCTATCCACACTGTTAGTATCAGCATATCATCTGCAGTTACTACATGCTGGTCCGCAGTTGATGTTGGCAACGATTCGACAACGTTTCTGGTTGATTGGTGGTCGAAATCTTTACCATCGATGCCACACTTGTTTTAAGAACAAGCCGGTATTGGTGAAGCAGGCGGTAGCTGATTTGCCTGAATCACGAGTGACACCGACGAGACCATTTGCAGTTAGCGGTGTGGACTATTGCGAACCATTTCTTCTGAAATCAACGATCCGCAACCGGAGTCCAACAAAGGCATACATCGCGATCTTTGTGTGCTTCTCAACGCGAGCAGTTCGCATCGAGTTGGTAAGCGATCTCACCACGACAGCGTTTCTGGCGGCATTACGACATTTTGTCGCACACAGAGGCAAAGTATCTGAGTTACACTCGGATAATGCGAATACGTTTAAGGGAGCAGCCCACGAATTGAAATGCATTTATAAAATGTTGAAAGCTGATGATAGGAGATTGTTCTTTGATTGGTGTGCGGAGAAGTAGTAATTTTAGTAATCGTCCAGACAACCGATTAACAGAATACCAGCTCGTGCAGAAACATGTACAAACGATTTGGGCACGATGGTACCCAGAGTACTTACAGCAACTCCACGCTAGATCCAAACACTCTAACGCGTCACCGGTACAGTTAGAAGTGAACCGATTAGTGATTGTAAAGGAAGATAACGTGCCTCCTAGTGTGTGGCCGAAAGGGCGAATAATAGCACCTCACCCAGGTAAAGACGGCGTAGTAAGAGTAGTAACCTTACGCTCTGGGTCAGGAAAAGAAATTGTTAGAGCAGTGAACAGGAATCGTTACAGGAATTAAATCGTTACAAGAATTGAAATTATGGAATTAGTACTAGGTTAAAAGAATTCTGTTTTGGTGGCCGGAATGTTGGAATTCTAGGGTTTAGCTAAATTGTAAATATGTCAAGTAATTGTTTTGTTGTGTTTATATCTGTTCGCACTTGACAACTCTTTTTTTTTTGTTAACGGGGAGGGAACCTTCAAAAGGTTCACTTGACAACTCTAGGAGCTATATAGTTATGTGCCTATGCTATGTAACCGCACCCTCTCACGGTTATCATCCAGATGGAAACAGATGACAACGCAGCAGTTCCAGACCTCGCACGTCATCCGACACCGATATGCATTCCGCGGCCACAACCACCGCGTCAGCAGATATGCATCCCGCTGCATCAACCACCGCGTCAGCAGTTAGGGTTAGGCATAGGCACAGCTGAGATTGAATGGTCAGTTCTTATTTAGCGACTCGGTAAAAGCGGTAGAGTTTATAGCGGTATGGTTTATTATTGATAAAAGTTTACTTTAAATTAATAACCCTGCGTCGCCCACATAATGATATATGTAAACAGGACGCAACATGTTAGACATATGAACTATGGTGGAATTAAGTTGCATGAACACATGAATTGTGAAATGAACTTAAGGGACAATTGAATAAACAGTAGCAAAGGGAAAGCCAAACGAGCAATATCACAGCACAAAATATCACAAATTAGAAACACTTTCGCCGCTAGTGCAAAATTATACACACGAGTTTGATAGTATGCAATGCAATAGCGATGGGCAAATTTATTCCATATTCGGAAATCTGAAAACAATTGTGTTGTTCATTTCATTTTCAAATTTCTCGGATTGTAAACCGATTGAAAACTGTACCTTGGGCGAAAAATCGTAGAAGGCGTTGGACTAATCAAGAATCGTAAATGTACGTAAATCGTAGAAAATGTGATCCAAGTAGTGGCTCTCCGAGACTTTGCTGGTGTTGTTAAATCATGTTTGAAGTACACCTCCCTAACACCGGTAATGCCGTAGCAAAATTACCTTTTAAAATTTCGCCCTGGGCCCTGATGATAGGAACGTTAAATTTGAAACCCGAATTATCCGCAATTACAGCATCCAAGAAACAATGCCATCATTCGCATTAGTGTCAAAAGATCAATACAGAAAAGTACAAATTGAATTCAACTAAAACGTTTAAGAAATCAATACAATGTGAAATACAGTGGTAATGTAAAATAAAGAACTATAAAGACAAGAATAAATAACAAAAATTGTCAGTATAATTTTGCATTGAACCTATTTCTTTATATGATTTCAATTCAGCTATTTCATTATTTAAAATTATAATTATTTTCTGAAACAACCACATCCGACACCACTCTCTCCGCCCCGCTCCCCACATCATCCACATTGAATGCAATATTATTTTTGCAGATGATGGCCCTCAGCTGCGGTTATTCTACTCAAAGCGGCCCGCCATCTAAAAAGTTTGGAGACCCCTACCCTAGACAATCCTGCCTAGATCAGTAATAAATTATAGAAATAAGAAAAGGAAGACAACGGAATAAACAGTAGCAAACAGAACACGGAGATCGTTTTTAGGGTTTCGAGTACAGAAACATTTTGCGAAAGATACCGTGCGCGGATAACAAGCATTAAGTGAGATTTCTCACATTTTATGGTCCTTCGAGCAGGATCCGTGTACTAAGTATCTTTCTTCGCTCTGCATCAAGAACATCAGTAAATTCGGTACGCTCCGCATCACGAGCACGGCGCAGAATCCTAAGCGCCATTCCGAAACTTGCACGTTGAATTCATTGGCCTATGGCAAGGTCAACGCTCGGGCTTACGCACTAGATAAATCGCTCGGATTTACAGTGTTTATACATTTTCGGAGTACATTTTTTAATCACGCGTTCGGTTAGTGAAAGTGATAGAAATGGACAAAAAGTTGAAAGCTGCTCAGCACAAAAAGCTCATCGTGTTGGAGCATATTAAATCGCTAGAGCGGTTTAAAGAGTTCTTCAGCAGCGGCGACGCAAGCCAGATTCCGGAGGCTATGGAGAGGCTGGAGCAGCACAGGAGCGACTTTTTTGCCGCAACGTGAAATGGCTCCGAGGTAACAAACTCCTATTCCAACATCTCCAGCTGCAGGTTTACCGTGTGGTGACACGAAGTGTAGACGAGATCGCAGCATCACGCAGAACTCACGATGGCAGAGCTCACACGAACATTAAGAGAAATAAAATTAGTGTTAGCTTAATCAGCTTGCCTTACGCTTTGTTCCTCGTCAGTATAGGAATCACACATAAACTCTATGGGCAAAGGACTCCATAACCGCAACCTTCCTCATTGCCAAAAAAATCGATTAAAACTCTATCTGAGCTTCAAAGCACCTTGACGTTGTTGGAATTATTTGCATGAAAGGTTTCATGAAAGGTTCAACGCACTTGATACATTAATTGCCCTAGATAATCCTGCCTAGTATTATTCGTTAAGTTTAGGTTACACTCCTTAGTTAGGGAGTACCCAAGCGGGGCATTCACGGTAGTATATATATATAAGTGTACACGTGGTGGGAATCACCCTTCTCTTCTGGTGCAGCGTCCGAACAAGGTGCTAATAAAGAGGAGTAATGTTATAACATGGCGATCCTGCCTGCTCGAGTCAATGCCGATTGCGCATCTGTAAAAGTTCTGTAAATACAGTGTTAATAGAAAGTACCCGTATACGCAACCATTACAAAAGGGACAGGCTGAAAAAAGGAAAATCGCATTGAGCTTCAGCGCCGTGCTGCACGATACACAATAGCTGCCAGGCATCGCTTTCACGCTGAAGGCATACCACACATCATCCAAGACGAACAGCGCAAGCTCCAGTGGACAACACAAAAGGCACTTAGGTGAGAGATACAGTCATTAACCGATCGATAGCCAATATCAGCACCTGTACGCTGCGTGTTAATTGCATGTTATTTATTATTTGTTATTCATATATACGAAAGTTTAATAGTACAAATCGTGTAAGAAAACAGTGCGTCGTGCAAAAAGAATGTGCCTAAAAGTTGGTGATACCGTATCGTTCATATCCACGAATAACCCTTTTCTTTGGTTGTGTTTGATAGTGAGTTGGAACCTCGTGACCGGTTCGAATAATAAGAATAATTATCCGCGTAGAGATTAAAGTGAAGTGATTTAAAATAATTACATTTTTTTTAATAGCCGAAACAATAACAGCAATAGAGTGCATCATCAAAATTCAAATGAAGAAAATAATGAACTAACTAATTTCGATACACCAATTCGATACAAGCGTTAAGGCAAAATTTTGATTATTCGAAACTTATCAATTGATACAGGAGCAACCTGTTGCGTATTGAATGTAAACTATGTCCCCAAGCAAATCTTCATAGATAATGTGTTAAATATACATGGTATTAACGGTACTACTACATCTTTAGGAAGCATTGAAACAAACGTTAATGCAAAGTCCCAAAACTTCGCAATCATGTTTCATGTTGTGAATACTCTCCCAAATCACAATGTTGAATTAATAGGAGCAAACTTCCTGAGAAAACATAAAGCAAAACTAAATTTTGAAAACATGAGTTTTACTTACAATGTAAACCATAGACAAACTTGTTTGGTAATCCCACCTAGAACAGAAATTGTTACCTTTATGGACACTGTTCGCGATCGATCCCTACATTGTGTTTAAAAGTTTCTTTCGACAAGTGCAGTGAGTTTAAGCGAGTTTTCCGGGGTTTCGCGGTTTAATTTACAATGCTGGTGAAATTACAACTCAGAAACGGCCCTAGCACTAACACAGTTACAAATAACGGTAACGCTGCCCCAGTGAAAATATTCACGGTATCGGTTGAGACGCGAGCGGATTGGTAAAAAACTGTCAACAATAATTAGCCACAGGGAAAGTGTAAACATTCTCCTCGCCTTGATGTACCATCAACACACATACTAATCCCTGTACAAACTGTCAAACAACGCGTTGTGACAAAAATAAACATACGGGTCGCGTAGAAAACATTAGCGTTCGAAAATTACTTTTCTGTTGATAAGTGCTCTAGCTATCGAATTCTCTGGATTCTCGCTTGAGATTGGTAAAGGACATATCTTCGCGATCGGACGTTTCAAGAAACCTTTGGCTGTCCGCAATGTGACTACCCGAACTATCCCGTCCGCACCGGGATGTACTTCTGCGACTCGTGCAAGTGGCCAGCGTGTAGTGGGCAACAGTTCGTCCACCACGATAACCATTCGTCCGGGTTGAATGTTATCTGTATGCCTAGCGATGCATGGGTCCTTCTGCATTTCTTGTAGGTATTCCTTCTGCCAGTGCTTCCAAAACCTCTGCTCCAGCATTTGTAGTTTAGTTAAGTGTTCATGAGTGTTTATGTGTGCGTGCGTAAGCTCCGGATCAGGTATTGCGACCATAGAAAAACCAATCAGAAAATGAGCCGGAGTTAGTGCGGCTAAATCATCTGGATCGTCGGTGAGTGGCAGCAGTGGACGAGAGTTCATGGCTGCCTCTATTTGATGTAAAACTGTGTAGTAGCCTTCGAATGATAGTCGAGTGTTACCCAGGTGTCGAAACAAATGACGTTTAGCAGTTTTCACCGCAGCTTCCCAAAGGCCGCCAAAATGGGGAGCTCTCGGTGGAATCATATGCCAAGTTATGTCTTGTTCCGCGCACGATGCTGCTATGGTACACTGCGCATCCTCATTCGCCAATCTCGCAAAAAGCTCCTGCAACTCGTTCTTAGCGCCTTCAAAGTTCTTCCCATTGTCCGAATGGATATGTTCTGGAACACCTCTCCTCGCCGTAAACCTTCTTAGGGCAGCCAGAAATCCCTCGGTTGAGAGATCACCCACCAGTTCGAGGTGCACCGCCTTGGTAGCAAAGCACACGAAGACACATAGATATGCTTTCAATGATGCCGCACGGCGATGTGCAGGTTTTAGGTACAGTGGACCTGCATAATCCACTCCGGTGGTAGCAAACGGTCGACTCGGCACAAGCCTAGCTGTAGGCAGCTGACCAGTATGTTGCTCCGCTGCAGTAGGATGGTAGCGAATGCAGCGTATGCAATTGCGCACCACACTTTTCACCAATACTCTCCCGTTAAATGGCCAAAACTTTTCTCTTATGGCCGACAGCAACAAACGCCCTCCCCCATGGAGCAGCATCTTATGGTAACTCTCTGCAATCAGCCGCGCTAGTGGATGTCCTTTTGGTAGCATCGCTGGGTGCTTCGACTGATACGGCAGCTGAGATAACTTCAGTCGTCCACCAACCCGAATGATGCCTTTCTCATCCAGAAACGGGGTAAGTCTTCTCAATGGTGACTGCCTTCTTATCTCCTTTCCCTCTTGCAGAGCACGACATTCCTCAACGAAGGACTCACGCTGCGCTAGCCGTATCAAAGCATTCTCAGCCGCTGCTCGTTCACGGTCACTAAATACTATACGATGTACCGCATGTCTGGCTTCTTTGCCATTTTCGATGCCTGACAAACACCGTTCCCTTCTTATACGACGTAAACGGGGAAGCAGGGCAATGAATCGCCTGCAATAACACACGATGCTTATCAGATGAGTGTAGGTTGACCATTGCAGGAATACCTCGTTGGGACATGTTATAACAGATGATGTTAAAACCTTTCTCTCCGTTTCAGCTTCATGATGCTCCGATGAGTGAGACACAGGCCAGTCGTCTTCTAAGTTCTCCAACCATGATGGTCCATGTCTCCATGCTGTACTTTTGTTAAACTCCAACACCTCCATCCCTCGTGACACCAGATCAGCGGGATTTTCCACTCCGGCTATGTGTCTCCATTTCGCATCACTAGTAAAATGCTGGATCTCTGCCACACGATTAGCGACAAACGTGTTCCACGTGTTGGGTGGAGCCTTAATCCAAGCTGTGCAGATGGCTGAATCTGTCCAAAACCATGACGCATCGATGTTTGTGTCATTAGCACTTTTAATGCGGTGGTGCAAATGAGCTGCAAGAACGCAAGCGCATAACTCCAGCCTGGCAATCGATAGCTGCTTTAGCGGTGCCACGTTACTCTTGGAAGCTAGTAGTATAACGCGAACTCGTCCCGGCGAACAACGAACGTAAGTGCATGCGCCATAAGCTGCAGATGAAGCATCAGAAAAGGTGTGCAACTCAATCCTCCGTGCATCCGGAACCAATACGTATCTTGCCATACGATATAGTGAAAGAGAACGGATCTCAAGTTGCAGCTGCCTCCACTTGCCAACAATGTTCTCTGGCAAGGAATCATCCCAATCACACGAAGTCATCCATATTTCCTGCATAATCATCTTCGCACGAATTACTATTGGAGCTATCATTCCTAGTGGGTCGTACATTTTTGCAAAAGCGGACAATATAGTTCGCTTTGTAATAGCATCATTGTCTGGCTGACATACGCCTTCAAACATCAACCAATCTCTTTGTGGAATCCAGCTGATGCCAAGTGTCTTCACAGTCTCATGTGAAGCGAAGTTCATCTTGGCAGTGGTTCTAATCTGCGTTTCATCCAACCCGTGCAGCACTTCTTCGGAATTCGAAGTCCATTTTCGAAGTTCAAAACCACCTTTTCGCAACAACTCAGCCAACTCTACTCTTAGCGCAGTAGCTTCCTCAATCGAATGCGCTCCTCCGATGAAATCGTCGACGTAAAAATTCTTTCGCAAAGCCGGACCCGCTCGTGAGTAAGTATCACCCTCATCATCCGCCAATTGTAGTAATGCGCGCGTAGCAAGGAACGATGACGGTGCAAGTCCATAGGTGACTGTATTCAACTCATACACTTGCACAGGCTGTTGCGCCCGTGCAAATCGACCAAATGACGATCGTCGGGATGCAGTAATATCTGGCGGTACATCTTGGCTATATCGCCTACTAAAGCCACTCTGTAGGTGCGAAACCTTAGCAACTGGTCTAGTAGATCGTCCTGCACTACAGGGCCCACACAAAGCAACTCGTTTAGGGAATAGCCGCCTTTGGTTTTTGATGAGCCATCAAAAACGACACGAATCTTCGTAGTGGTACTGGACTCCTTGAAAACGGGATGATGAGGCAAATAGTAAACTTAAGCAGGTTTCAGAGCTTCATCTTGTACCAAACTCATGTGCCCCAACTCGAGATATTCCTTCATGAATGCAAGGTACTACTCCTTTAACTTTGTATTTCTAGCAAATCGTTTCTCTAGCAGCTCAAAACGACGTTTAGCACTTATTTTGGACATACCTAAACGTACCCCAAAATCTGGATGACGCGGCAAACGCACTATGTAACGTCCGTGCTTGTCTCTCGTCGTGGTTGACCGAAAAAACTGCTCACATCTTCGTTCTTCAGGCGAGTATCCATCCTTGATTACTAGCGATTCGATTTTCCAAAATCTTTCGATGCTCTCTTCCAGCGACATCAGGCACACAGCGTTGGAAATTACTGTCTGCGAATTGACAGGGTGATGCAACGTTGCCGAACCTACTACAATCCACCCAAACACGCTATCGACCAGTGAAGGAAATTCCGAACCTAGATGCACCCTCGCAGCACTAGGGAAGCATGAGTAGTAGTGTTTCGCCCCTGTAGCATATCTGCTATACAGTCTTAAAAACATTCACCCCATGTCTTATGTTGAAATTCACCCCATGCTCCTCTATCAAGATATTAGAACCAGAACTGCAATAAACAATTAACGCAAATAGCATAAACCTCAGGCGCAATTAAATCAAACATTAATCGCTCACAAGTTACAGGTACTCATTCAATGCACACAAGTTGCAGGTACAAACCCAATAGGCAAAACAAAACATACACCATAGAAACGTCGACCGCTTCTTACGCTTACGCAAAGCGTAAGCTTACGCAAACTCAATCCATACCCGATCAATACGCAGCGTAAAAAAAAAACCCATCGCGACCTCATTGCAAGACAGTACAGGTGCGCTTCACGCCAGAGTTGCAACCTTTGCAATATAGCAATAGACCCTATTGCTTGACTTGGTTCAAGTTAACAACAGGAAACGACCTGTCCATACATAGCTTATATGAAATAGAACTAAGCCGCCCAATAAATAAGAACTAGAACTCAAGAAAACAATTAAACCAACCAATCAAAATTCAGACAAACAAAAGCATCAAATTTCAACTAGTTCGATATCTAGGTTAATGGAAAATTCCATCAAATTTGTACTCACGATGTTTACCCGTAATTATGTTATAAAATAAATATTGACAATTGACTAGGCAGTCACTCGGAGGCACTCGCGGCTACGTGCACACGCTGTTACTGTCGTAGTTGATCGTTATGCTCAACTAAAGAAGTCTAGTGTTTTATTGGGGACTCTGTCCCAATCCGTACTGAAAGAAATGTAGACCTATACATGGTGTGTTGTCCCGTGGTGATCACGTATGACCGTGTTGTATCTATGGGACAAGAAGTTATATTACATGGCGACCGTGACCATAAGCTGCAATCGTCGGAAAGAAAAACGCAACAGTGATCGACCTAAAACGAGTGATGAAAAGTGTTGAAAAAAAATTGACAAGTACAGTGCCCGTGGCATTCGTCTGTGGTCTTCAGAATGTAAAGTGCAGATATAGTATGATCAGCGGGAATCGACAAGTACGAGTGTAAAAGAAAAAAAAAACTTTACGTGGATTGAACGCTACGTCACAAGTGCAGAAATAGGAGATCCAAAGTGAAACATGGCAAATGAGTAGCGGAGAAACAGACTAGGTGCATAACAAATTGTTACAGTTTAATCTGCAATCTTGCAATGGAAAATGCGTGAATTCAATCGCTGGATGTGAGTCTAGAGAACCAATCATTCTGCATAGAGTCATAGACTTGTTATTGAGAACGGATCATAAATGACAGACGTGACAAATACTTTATTCGGTGTGTAAAAGAGCTAGACGTTTACTAGTAGCGAAACACTAAAAATGACATACAACGGCAGTGTAACGTTTTTAAGAAATCAGATTATTACAATGTAATATGTATAATTACAATGGTGCGCAGAAAATGTGTAAACGACGTATAAAAAATTTCATCTCGCTTAGTGAAAGATATGTGCAAGATGATACATGCAAGTAGCATGTACACAAAATTCGAGTGCGGTTATTCCGAAATGAATAGTGACAGAGAAGATACAGTGAGTGTGAAAGTGATACTAAAAGCACAATGAAATAGTACTGGTGAAGGAAGAACAACGCAGTGTTAAGAAGAACAGAGCAAGTGGAAAAAAGACAGTGACTTTAATCTAATAATAGTGGAAACTGCTAGAAAAGTGAAGTGAAAATAAAATGCAGAAGGAAGTCAGAGTGTCGAAAACAGGGGAACTTCAGTTTATCACAATGTTCGACAAATTCGACCATAACCCTTCGTTTAGTGGGGACGCCCAAGTAAAAGTGATGAACATTTTAGAAAATCACAGTCAAGCCCACGAGAACCATGATTGGAAACTGTGGTTAATCGTAATATTGTGTGTGTGTCAACTAGTATATGCACTATGGAAAGCATATAAAGCAATAATGAAAAAACAGACTGTAAGAGCTATACAAATTGCAAACGCAGCCCGAGTGTAAATCGACAATGGGCATAAGACACCTATAGTGTAGTAAAACAAGTTAAAAAAAGTAAAAACTAGTGGAAGGCGAGACCACGGATCATAAACTTGACCGGCGGGATCCCAAGAGACAGGAGTCTCCAACGAGGAAGAAATACATGTACATATGGATGAGGATTATCCGGAACAGCTACAAGCGACGAGGATGACATCGAGCACCATCAAACACGCTATATTGAGTAAAGTATAAAATAAGCGATTTTTTATAGTAAAATGAAATAAGAAATAATCATAAACGAAAGTTAAAGGTCATGCAAAAAGTAAACGATTCAGTAACGGGTGCAAATGGACATTATTGACAATTATATACACAGGTTGAAAAACATTTTAAGCAACTTTAAAAAAGCACCTAATCGACGTTACAGGCATTCTACATTAACCAATAGATTGCACGAAGTAAAATTAGTATATAACAACATTATAACATTAGTAGACGACTTGGAAGAAGATAAACAAAAATTTGCACTAAAAGTAGCAAGAGAAATTGTTGCTAATATCAGAGCAATTATATTACAAAAACTAGAAGGAACAAAATTAATATCGTTTAAAACAATTGCATTAATAATTTTTGCTTGTTACTTGGAATAAAAAAGCAAAAATGGCTACTCTCGATATGAAAACAGCCACAGCATTGGTACAGGTATACAATGGAGAGGCTGACAAATTAAACACTTTTATTGATTCAGCACATCTAGTGAAAGATTTTATACCAGTTGAACAAGAAGCAATGCTAGTAAGATTCCTAAAAACAAGGTTAGCAGGTAAAGCAAGAATTGGTTTACCACAAAGTATAGTAACTTTTAAGGAACTAATAGAAGATGTCAAAAGCAGATGCGAGGAAAAAACAGATCCTCACAAAATCATAGCAGAACTAAAAGCGGTTAAGAAAAGGGAACCGAAAGCAATGTGTGAACGAGATAGAACTCCTCACAATGAAACTGAAAGAGGTCTACTTACAGCAAGAAATACCAAGCAAAATAGCAAACGAAATGGTAATCAAAGTAGGAGTAGATACCCTCATAGAAAAAACCACCAACCAGGAAACAAAAACATTACTGAAAGCCAGACCCTTACCTCAATATCAGAAGCAGTACAAAAACTGCTAGAAAATGAAAGCACAACCACGCACGCTCAAGTGCTATACAATAGGCAAAATAGATACACACCCCGTTTCCACTCTCAAAACAGCTACCAATCGCGATTTAGTAGTAATAACAACTACAATAACAGATACCCACAATACAATTACGAAAGACCCCGAAACCCTAACAATAGAATGCAAAACAGCGACAATTACAGACGCAATTTTTCGCAAAATCAACAACAGAACAGGTACAGGAATGGAGCATATAGTTCCAATCCTCGAAACATGGGATATAACAACCCAAGAGACAGGCTAGCTATAACCCATTACAATGGAAATAACACCAATGCTAGACGAGTCTACATTGCTCAAGAGGATCAAGAGGCCGAAAATGTTTGGAGACAGAATTCTAGATTGAATTTTAATATGGCCCAAGGCAGAGAAACTTACCGTAACAACAGAGGTAACAATTTTTTAGAAGATCGAACACAGTCCACAACAGATTGCCAATCCTTGCAGTAAATTTATCTGCATGTAACTATGTCAAAATAAAACTTGATATGGCTAATGATGAGTATTCAACTCTCATTGTGGACACAGGAGCTGACATATCACTATTTAAAGTTGATAAAGTCAAACCTAAACAACAAGCATATACGGACGAAAGAATAAATCTGACCGGAATCTCAAACAAAACAATCAGCACTCTAGGCACAACCATGACTAAAATACATTTTAAAAATAACTCATTAGAACATAAATTCCATTTGATAACGAAAGATATTGAATTAAATGCAGACGGAATTCTAGGAAGAGACTTTTTTACAAAACACAGATGTAACATTGATTATGAACACTGGTTATTAAATTTCATGCATGAAGGAGAAACAATCTCACACCCAATCGAAGACAGTAGAGAAAGAAATTTTATGCTACCGATGCGAAGTGAGGTAGTACGCAGGATTTATTTACCAACATTGACAGAAGATTCAATAATTTTCTCTCAACAAATCCAAGCAGGTGTATTTTGCGGAAATACAATTATTTCCAAAACTAATCCATTTGTAAAATTTATAAATACAACTAACGAAAATGTAGTCATCAATGAAAATAATTTTTTCCCTACAATAGAACCACTGAGAAATTTTTACATCCTAAATACAACTCGTAGCAAGCCAATGAAAGATAATAGCCGTCTTAACAGTATTTTAGAAACCATCAAGATTGAAAACATTCCTACATATGCACAGAAAGAATTTAGAAAAATCATAAATACATATTCAGATATTTTTTGCACCGAAAATGATCCAATCACTACAAACAATTTCTACAGTCAGGACATAATACTTAAAGATAACATTCCATCCTACATACCCAATTACAAACAGATTCATTCTCAAACTGAAGAAATAAACAAACAAGTCCAAAAGTTGTTACAAAATGACATAATAGAACATTCTGTATCATCTTACAACTCACCGATCCTTTTGGTACCAAAGAAATCGGATGACGTTAATAAAAAGTGGAGATTAGTCGTAGATTTTCGACAATTGAATAAGAAAATCCAACCAGACAAATTTCCATTACCACGGATTGACACTATACTGGATCAACTAGGAAGAGCCAAGTACTTTAGTAGACTTGATGTCAGGCTTTCATCAGATCCCTCTCGAAAATGACTCACGCAAGTTTACAGCATTCTCAACCCCGTCTGGACACTTTCAGTTTACCAGAATGCCATTTGGATTGAATATAAGTCCAAATAGTTTTCAGAGAATGATGGCGATAGCCATGGCCGGGCTAACACCAGAACTTGCTTTTGTATATATAGACGATATAATCGTTACTGGATGTAGTGTACAGCATCATATCAGTAATTTAGTTAAGGTTTTTGATAGACTTAGGAAATATAATCTAAAGCTTAATCCGAATAAGTGTAGATTCTTTAAAACAGAAGTAACATACTTAGGTCATAAAATAACAGATAAGGGAATTTATCCGGATGACGCAAAATTTGATACAATCAAAAGCTATCCTATTCCAACCAATGCAGACGAAGCAAGACGTTTTGTCGCATTTTGTAATAATTATCGTAAATTTGTACAGAATTTTGCTAAGATTGCAAAACCCATCAATAAATTAATTAAGAAAGATGTTAAATTCGAATGGACCCATGAATGCCAAGAAGCTTTCGATAAATTAAAACAATGTCTACTTTCACCTACAATTTTGCAATACCCAGATTTTACCAAACAGTTTATAATTACCACAGATGCATCGGATATGGCATGTGGTGCAGTACTATCACAAATTACGAATGGAAACGATTTACCAATCGTGTTTGCGAGTAAAAGTTTCACACCAGGAGAAAAAAATAAGCCAATTATCGAAAAAGAGCTTACTGCTATACACTGGGCAATCAATTATTTTAAGCCTTACGTTTATGGTCGAAAATTCAAAATACGAACAGACCATAGACCATTAGTATATTTATTTGGTATGAAAAACCCTACTTCTAAGTTAACTAGAATGAGATTAGATTTAGAAGAATTTGATTTTGAAATAGAATTTTTAGCGGGAAAAGCTAATGTTGCAGCAGATGCACTCTCAAGAATAGTACTTGATTCTGAGAAATTAAAAGCATCAATCCCCAAAAACAAAGAAGCCGCTCAAACCGTACCAATAAAAAGTACGATATTAATGGTAACAACCAGAGCAATGACAAACCAGAAACGAAACGAAACAAAAAAGGAGTGTCATAAAAAGGAAGATAACCAATCGCGGCTTGATCAACCAGCGATGTGGCAAACAGATAAACCCACAGAGGTATCCAAACTATTGAAACTAAAGTCGACAAAAACAATGAAAGGAATAGAACTCGAAATATATTATCACAAAGAGAATAAAGCGCTAGGGTCGATAATAATCCCCATAAAAGAAAATTCACATGGAAATGGAAGTCAAACATTAGAGTTTGCTCTTCTAAAAATGTGTAAAATTGCAAAACGATATAAAAGAAACAAAATAGCTATGTCTAATGAAGACATCTTATTCAAATATTATTCCCATGAAACCGTAAAGGAAATTGCCAACAAATCCATTTCAGGTTGTAACATCATTCTGTACATTCCAACTAGATGGATAACAGAAAGGGAAGAAAGGCTGAGAATAATCAACGATTATCATATGACCCCTTCGGGAGGACATATAGGTCAATACAGACTATATTTGAAATTAAGAGAAAAATACAGATGGAAAAATATGAAGGAAGATATAAAAAAGTTTGTGAGAAATTGTCAAGCATGCATAGTTAATAAGACAAATAGGCATACGAAAGAGGAAACAGTTGTGACGACAACTCCCTCGAAACCATTTAGCGTAATTTCAATAGACACAGTAGGACCATTACCCAAAACCGACAATAATAATCGTTACGCAGTAACAATTCAATGCGAACTCACTAAATATGTAGTAATAATACCGATTATTAACAAGGAAGCAAATACAATAGCAAGGGCTTTAGTCGAAAATTTTATTCTTACTTTCGGAAACATCTTAGAAATGAAATCAGATCAAGGATTAGAATACAATAACGAAATTCTTAGCAAAATCGCTGAAATTTTAGAATTAAAACAAACCTTTGCTACAGCATACCACCCACAAACAATAGGATCTTTGGAAAGAAATCATAGATGTCTCAACGAATATTTAAGATCATTTTCCAACGACCACCATGATGATTGGGATGATTGGACAAAATTTTATGAATTCGTTTACAACACCACAACCCATACAGACACCAACTATACTCCATTTGAATTAGTTTTTGGCAGAACAGCTTATTTACCCCAAGAAATATTCAAACAAAAAGTAGATCCAATTTATAATATCGAACAATACTATAATGCAATGAAATTCAAGCTTCAAAAATCACACGAAATAGCCAGAGGAAATCTTATAGCTGCAAAAGAAAAAAGAAAAGTTGCATTCAATGAAAAATTAAACCCCATACACATTAAAATAGGTGATGAAGTATATTTATCAAATGAAAACAGAAAAAAAATTAGATCCATTATACATAGGACCATTCATAGTAACAGAAATTGAGAATACTAATTGCACCATTAGAAATTGTACCACACAAAAGGAAACAACAGTACATAAAAACAGGTTAATTAAATATACAGGAGAATAACTTCAATCATTATCATTCCTTACGTTATTCTACTAAAAGGGGGGAGGTGTAGCATATCTGCTATACAGTCTTAAAAACATTCACCCCATGTCTTATGTTGAAATTCGCCCCATGCTCCTCTATCAAGATATTAGAACCAGAACTGCAATAAACAATTAACGCAAATAGCATAAACCTCAGGCGCAATTAAATCAAACATAAATCGCTCACAAGTTACAGGTACTCATTCAATGCACACAAGTTGCATGTACAAACCCAATAGGCAAAACAAAACATACACCATAGAAGCGTCGACCGCGCAAAGAGCTTACGCAAACTCAATCCATACCCGATCAATACGCAGCGTCAAAAAAAACCCATCGCGACCTCATTGCAAGACAGTACAGGTGCGCTTCACGCCAGAGTTGCAACCTTTGCAATATAGCAATAGACCCTATTGCTTGACTTGGTTCAAGTTAACAACAGGAAACGACCTGTCCATACATAGCTTATATGAAACAGAACTAAGCCGCCCAATAAATAAGAACTAGAACTCAAGAAAACAATTAAACCAACCAATCAAAATTCAGACAAACAAAAGCATCAAATTTCAACTAGTTCGATATCTAGGTTAATGGAAAATTCCATCAAATTTGTACTCACGATGTTTACCCGTAATTATGTTATAAAATAAAGATTGACAATTGACTAGGCAGTCACTCGGAGGCACTCGCGGCTACGTGCACACGCTGTTACTGTCGTAGTTGATCGTTATGCTCAACTAAAGAAGTCTAGTGTTTTATTGGGGACTCTGTCCCAATCCGTACTGAAAGAAATGTAGACCTATACATGGTGTGTTGTCCCGTGGTGATCACGTATGACCGTGTTGTATCTATGGGACAAGCAGTTATATTACACCCCTATTACCAAATCGATTGGCTGCGATTTGTTAAATTCCGGATCAGCCAGCTCAAGGCCCTTCGGGATACACCAGTGCCTAATGCGTACGCTTTCTGAAGGAATATTAGAGGTTAATTGATCCATCAACATAAATTGCACGCCACAACTGAAATGCTGCCTTTTCGACCGAATCTCAGCGAACACAGATTCACGAACATTACGAGATACATTACCAGCTCCCGACACCTTTACATTCGCTGGCGAACGCCTTAATTGAAGCAGATGTGCAATCCTTTCCGTCATTAGGTTGGCTTGCGAAGCACTATCCAAAAGAGCACGCACCGAGTGCTCCTTGCCGTCAGCATCCACGACGTTCAGTCGTATATTAAGGTGAGTATTGTCCATTGCAGATTGGTGATTCATCGAGATTCTAATATTCTCATCTTTCTTTGTAGGAAATCTATTAGCGTTGCGCAATCCGGCGTCTCGACCGTAGATGCATGATCTTCCCAAGTTTTCTGCGTCTCTTCCGGTAGCTTCAGACAAAGCACGTATTCCAGAATAGTGCTCCACTTATCAGTTGGCTCTCCGAGCTGGTGGAGCATTTTCACGTGATTGTCAAACTCGTCCACTAATTTGTGAAGCGCTGCGTGCGATTCCTTCTGCACTTTCGATATGTTAAACATGGCTTGCAGGTGTCTCTTTTTCTGCAAATACTCGTTGGCATGTCGTTCGACCAACGTTTTCCATGCAATTGGATAATTTTTTGCCCGCAATGGAATGGAATCGAGCAGCTTGGCAGCTTCTCCCTTCAAAGCTGCCCGCAGGTAGTGGAACTTTTGAATATCGAGCACCTCGGTACTTTTATGAATGAGCGCCTCGAAAGTATCCTTAAAAGCACCCCACTTCATTTCGTCACCATCGAACTCAGGCAGCGAAATTCTTGGCAGCCTTATTTCCGCGGCTGGGTGTTGGCTAGTAGTTGCAGCAGCAGGATGCGTTAATGGCATCAAACCCTGAAGGCTTGCCCGCACGGCCATTATGGTATCCTCCATCATGGCCCTGGACTGACTCTCAAGCGCGCGTTCCTCCGGTGCAACGCCATTTTCGATGAATTGTTGCACTCCGTCGTATTCAGCAGCAACTCGCTCAATTTCAGCAGCATAAAAAGGAACCTTTAGTGCGTCGCGTTCAGGCACAAAACTCGCGGTAAATGCGGCAGCACGGTTAACCTTTTCTTCTAGCGTCATCCTTCTGGAACATAGATCAGCTAGTGATGCCATGATACCGAAACGTTTCAAATGAAAAGGCCGGTTGTTAACGATAGAAGCGGGTACGAGACAGGAACAATTTTCACAGACGAAAAACGGCTCAACACGAAAAAACGCGAAATGTTCAACGAACAGTCAACAGCCAATGTTCACAATCAAACAACCGCGATACACTGCATACAGTAGTGCATGTAAGTGAAGGCAACAAAGTGTACAATTGTTAACATTCAACACAAAGTGCACAATTTCAAGACACGCAGCAATGGTTAGCCCGGGCAAACAATAAACAGTGTCACTCCGAAAGAAACAAATCCTGGTCACGGCACCAAATGTTCGCGATCGATGCCTACGTTGTGTTTAAAAGTTTCTTTCAACTAGTGCAGTGAGTTTAAGCGAGTTTTCCGGGGTTTCGCGGTTTAATTTACAATGCTGGTGAAATTACAACTCAGAAACGGCCCTAGCACTAACACAGTTACAAATAACGGTAACGCTGCCCCAGTGAAAATATTCACGGTATCGGTTGAGAAGCGAGCGGATTGATAAAAAACTGTCAACAATAATTAGCCACAGGGAAAGTGTAAACAGACACTATACAAACCGATACGTGTGTGGTTCTTATTGACACGATCCAACCGAAACAAAATAGCCAATCCACAAAATGGGAAATTACCTGTAAGCATTGCAAATTTCCAACATAAATCTGTAACCATAGCCCAACTGCAACCAACTATTACGTCTGCTTCTAACTTCAATATTTTAGAAATCAAAACTTCGCAACACAATAGCGATCATGCTAACCAATTGTTGAAAAAACTTGATTTATCACATCTACACGATGACGATAAAGATGTTATTGCCAAAATTTATCTCAAATATAACGACATGTTCTGTCTGCAAAACGATAAACTAAGCACTACTAAAATTTACGAAACTTCTTTAACAATTAATAATAACACTATGCCTATCGCTATACAAATTTTAGTTGGAGGCGACGCATAACGTTTCCATGGTAACATTATTTCCCACATTCATGGATCATTTTTGATTTTACATCTCTTCTTTCAACGGCTTCTAAGATTCTCTCGCCAATACCGGATCCCCGAGAACAACGGCAACTGGGTTGCGGATCCGACGGGCAATGTGGCAGCAGTATCGACAGGAAGGTACCCCATCCAACGCATTATCGAGAATCGACGGGATCGCTTCGTCGTGATCGAGATGCGTGGCATCGTTTTCTGCTCCGTGTACCTACCACCAGTGGGTCCCGATTCGACTGTAGAGGATTTCCGGCGCAAATGGACAGAGATTGCGTCGGTGATACCGCGGAACCGGGACACCGTGATTGGCGGCGACGTCAACGCCTGGTCAAGAGCGTGGGGCATGGAACGCAGAAGCAACGATGGAGAGCGGGTGCACAGGGGCGCGGTGGTGATGGACGCAGCGGCGTCGCTGGGACTGGTCCTGTTGAATCGGGGCAACCATCCAACATGGAGCGGTCACAGTGGTCGCAGCTCCATCGTCGACGTATCCTTCTGCAGCCCGTCGCTCATGGGAGACAACGACTGGCGCGTCTGTGACGAAAATCCGAGCGACCACAACACCATCAAGTTCACGGTCGAGCGGACGACGGCACAACAGAACCTGGGACAGAGGGAGCAGCAAACGGCGGAGTGTAGGTGGGCGACCCGATTCTTCAACAAGGACCTCTTCGTTGAAGTCATGGGCTCGCTGGACATCCACAACCACACCCTCTTGGCGGACGAGCTGACACAGGCCATGACAACCGCCTGCGACGCGACGATGCCGAGATTGCCTGCGGCCCGAGGAAGACGACGATCGGTGTACTGGTGGAACGAGGAGATTGCCCAGCTACGCCGCAACTACATCGGGATGCGGAGACGGCTCAGGAGAGCACGGACGGACGACCAGCGAGAGGAACGACGGCCGGCCTGTACAGCAGCCAGAGCAGCATTGGAGCAAGCGGTGAAGCGAAGCAAGAGGGAATACGGCGAACAGCTACCTGAACAGCTAGGGCCCCACGGATTCGGGCCGGGTTACAAGATCAGGAAGCAGCAGTGGACTGGAGCGCGCGTACCGATGGAACGGGACCCAGCGAAGCTCCAGCACATCGTCGGCGAACTTTTTCCGGAGCGACCGCCCATGGAGTGGCCCGCAGCGGCCAGATTGTCGGAAGAGGACATCGACCGGGATCCCGTCACCGAGGAGGAGCTGTTGAGCATTGCAAAATCGCTCAACCCGCAGCGAGCCCCGGGCGACGACAATATCCCGAACGTGGCCCTGATAGCGGCGATGACGGCCTTTCCCGGTGTCTTCAGGAGAACGTTCCAGCACTACATCCGGACAGGCTACTTCCCGGACGAATGGAAGAGGCAACGGTTAGTGCTGTTCTCCAAGACGGGGAAACCACCCGGGGAACCGTCGTCGTACCGGCCAATCTGCCTACTGAGCGTCCTCGGGAAAGTACTGGAGCGACTCATTCAGCGCAGACTCACGGAGCATCTTGACGCGACGGGTGGTCTGTCTGACGCCCAGTACGGATTTCGAAAGGGACGCTCTACGATGGACGCCATCAACAGGGTGCTCGCCAACGGAAAGATCGCGCTCGACAAGAAGGGCAAGGGCGACCGACTGTGTGCGATGGTGACAATCGACGTGAAGAACGCCTTCAACACGGCTAACTGGACAGCGATCGGAGAGGCTCTGCAGCGAAGGAACACGCCACCCTACCTCCTGGCGATGCTGCGGAACTACTTCGAGAATCGCACGCTCCACTACGAGACGGACGAAGGATTGGTCTCGCTACCAGTGTCGGCGGGCGTGGCTCAGGGTTCGGTTCTAGGGCCAACACTGTGGAACGTCATGTACGACGACCTTCTCCGTCTGGAGCTGTTCGGGAAGCGTGCGGACATCATCGGGTTTGCTGACGACGTGACGTTCACCCTCGTTGGACGGGACACGCAGGACATCAGCGCCCTTGCTACGAGGAACCTGGAGACGATCGAGCGTTGGATGGGAGGAGTGGGATTGCAGCTGGCCCATCACAAGACCGGCTACATGATCTTCTGCACCCATCACACCCCGCAGATAGGCCAACTACGAGCGGGGACACACACGATCGAATCCACGGAGACGCTCAAGTACCTCGGGGTTGAGCTCTGCCGCAAACAGCACCACGGTCGACATCTAGAGGAGGTTTGCAACAAGGCGACTCGTATCACGAACGTCTTGACCGCCCTGATGCCGAACAAGTGTGGCCCAAAAAGCAGCAGAAGGAGACCCCTGGTGAACGTCGGGAATAGCATTGTCCGCTACGCTGCGCCAGCGTGGGGACGGAAGCTTCTACAGAGGAACACTCACCGCACCACAGTCCAGAGGTCGCATCGCACCGGAGTGCTTCGAGTGGCCAGCGCATTCCAAACGGTTTCATACGACGCCGCCTGCGTGGTTGCAAGCACCATCCCGTTAGTTCTCCTCCTAGAGGAGGACATCCGCTGCCACGACGAAAAGGCAGCGAGGGGAGGTCCAGCACCAGACATACGGAAGCGGCAGCGAGAAGAGACCATGGAGCGCTGGCAACGCCAGTGGACAGCCGGCGCAGAGCAGCAGAGTTCGCCAGGTTTGAAGACAAGGAGGCTGATCCCGAACATCAGTTCATGGGTTGGCCGCAAGCACGGGGAAATAGATTTCTATCTTACCCAAGTCCTAACGGGACACGGGTTCCTGCGGAGCTACTTCGTCAACAAAGGTATCCTGGAGGGCTCGCCTAACTGTCCGGAGTGTGTGCATGACGTGGAAGATGTCGACCACGTGATGTTCCATTGTCCACGGTTCGCCCGAGCACAACACGAGATGCAGCAACAGAGCCACACCCGCTTGACGATGGACAACCTTGCCACGGAAATGTGTGCCAGCCGCAGCACATGGGAAGCAGTCCGGACGGCCGCACGGACAATCTTCAAAAGCCTCCAAGTGAGGTGGAATGAGGAGAGTCCGCCGACGGCCAGAAGACGACGGCAGCAGCGACGGAGGAACGTGGATCAACGGGGGCAGCAATAGCGGCCCCCCGCCACCAACAACACCAGGACAACGGAAAACAGAAGCAGCAGCGGTAGCGACGAGTAACCAGAGAAGCAGCAGGAGCTAGGACCCACCCGAGAGTGGCGGCCACGGACGGGTGGATTCTGAACAACAGCAGCAGTAGCAGACGGAAGACACGAAGCGGCAGCAGCAGCGAGGACAACCAGGAAGGACGACGCAGCAGTGCGCAACAGCAAGGGTGCCACGCACACACGACCCCGCATGGAGTACTACGCACATCAGCGCATCGGCAGGGTTCGGATCAGGTCGAGGAGTGGTTTAGTGCGGTCGCATCGGTTGCTTGACTCGCTTCACGGGTCAAGCTTCATGGTGAATCCCACATAACCCATCTCGAGGGGCGGTGTCAAGCCGCGATATGCCCCTCTAGGTGGGTACCTTTTGAAGGTTCCCTCCCCGTTAACAAAAAAAAAAAAAAAAAAAAAAAAAAAAAAAAAAAAAAAAAAAAAAAAAAAAAAAAAAAAAAAAAAAAAAAAAAAAGATTCTCTCGCCAACAATATATTTTTCCATGTATACTATGGATTTACCAAATGGAAGTTTTTTACACGTATTGACGTCCACAGACGCGCTATTTAAGAATGTTTTTAATTGTTTAATTGTCAAAAAGATTTAAATTTTGGTAGGTGATACAGGGTGAATGGTTTCTTAACCAACAAAACTGGTACAAATCCCTATTCGAGCCGTACACCCGCACGCAGCCATCACTACTTCTTCTTCTATCGGCACAACAATCTTAAGAGGTCTGGGCCTGCCATTTCTGGCTTTCTGCGTCTTTGTTTACCCGTAGCTGAATATTCAGTTCAAAGTATGGGGGATTGGTCCTGGATGGGATGGGTCCCGGTCCGTTCCTGTGAAGACCGGCGTCGCTACCAACAAGCCACCGGGCCGCCCCAACGCTTCCAAATCACGGAAGACCAGAAATGGTCATTGAATACACGAAAATAGCAGCATAGAAAATAATACCATGTTTTACAGCAACTTATAAAGTTGTTAAAGAAGCTGTTTTACTGTTTGATTCGATGTTTTTTACTAACAGAAATGCGAGAGTGTTTCAGGAGCATTTGCTGTTGTTGTGCTATGTTGTTTACTGTTTAAATAGAGAAAAAATTATCAAACCAGACAACCAGGAGTCTGAAGATGCAGAATTTTGTGGACTCAAGTCCCAATGGCTAAAACGCCATCAAATGCAAATAGAAAATATCTTTTGAATGAAAATCTCGGTAAAATCATAGGCAACAATGGTCAGTTCAAACCACATCAACCAATAGAACTGCCTTCCATCATCATCATGATCATTGAACTTTAACGTATATTTCGGGTTTGCGATTACAGAATTGTTGCCGTCCATGTTTGGAGTTTTTACGAGACAAGAAGAGTTTTGTAGGATAATATTTTTTTTTGCAGATCGTCTGTGCTTCAATAATCCATTACACATACTGAGCTGAAAATCAAGAAATCCAGGACCGCTAATTTTGGGCTTTTTAACTTGATTTACCCGTAACCTGGATAGTTGTTCCTGGATTGGCCCGTATGTAATTTTGTACCGGTCCTGTCGAATTGCGCCGCTACCAAATACGCTACCAGGCACACCCGATTAAATGGCACCATATGAAATGTGCCGCCTGTTACTGGAAAGGCATGACTCAAATATACTGTATGTGAGGAAAAAGTCAGAAAAAACTTGGGTAATCAGTGGTACATGAATGCGAATGCCTATTAGACTTAAGGCATATACAGGCAGTGCCTCGAGGTGAGAAATTTGAATTATTAAACTAAATAAATAAAATTAATAACGTCCACCAATTGGGAAGAAACCCTCTTTTTAAACATCTTTGAGTTTGCGTACATAACGGAATTCTGTTGCATAGCCCTGTAACCGGGCCGATTAGCTAGTATACTCAAAACCATACAGGCTACCATATGCACAAAAAAAGAAGTTGATAAACAAATTCGTAAAATGTTAAATAACAAAACTATTGAAACGTGACAATCAGATAGGAATAGTCCAATTTTATTGTTTCTAATAAAATTTCGTTCGTTGTAACGCTTGCCGCGTCAGGTCGAGCGATCGAAGCGAGCGAAGCGAGCGAAGCGAGCGAAGCGATGAGCGCATAGCGTGATCGTACCGCGAGAGAGCGGCGAGAGAAACTTAGCACATACACGAACAGTGGCGCTTCACCCGACCGTCTCTCTATGCATGGATACCACCACTGCATGAGCGTGCGAGCGAGCGAAGCGATAAGCGCAAAGCGTGATCCGAACAGATCGCTCTCACTTTTTGTTCTCTCTCTGGCGAAGCCGCGTGCTTGCGTTCCCGTTCGCTCTCGCATCGCTACCTCTGTGCTAAACTATGCGCGCAGTCAGATGATTTCCAATCAATGCAATGTTTTGTCAAACAATAGTGCAACTTACTTTATTATTTGCATTATTTAAATGGTTTATTACACAATCTCACCCTGAGCAAATCCTTCCGATAGGTCACATGTGTTTGTGCGTATTTGAATCTTCTTTTTATCGCCAGGACACAAAGCAAACACATGCGGGCAAAACATTGCGCTATTTTAATGGATTACAATTACAAAACAGAAATCTACACACAGAAAAGACAGTATCAAACGATCCCTACGACCCCGCAACACTTTCCTGGGGTGCGCGTGCCTGTGCACGTGAGTGTGTTCATTCTTTATTCGCCTAAAGGAGGAAAAAGCTACCATAGCAAAAGCGCGTATACATGTGAGAAAGCTCACTACAATATTTGCGCTATTTTATTGGATAACAAAAATGAAACCCGCTCACAGAAAAGCCCCTCACTTCCTACGACATTTGCACTTGAGTGTCTTCTTTTATGCGCCAGGAGGAGGAACAATCTACCACAGGAGATCCAGATCGAGTATCCATTTATGAAAAACTACACTAAACGTACAGAATGTATCGCTAATAGTTGGAGAGGTCCAATCCACTCACTTATATCGTTTTGGGAGATCAGTTCTATGTAAAGCGTAAGTATGCCTCCGATAGCACGCTCATCAAATTTACTTCATCAATTGCAACAGGACCATTTTGAAACAACGTTTCATCTTACGCCTTTCTTAGTTTTATTCTGCAGAACATCCTTATTTATGTTCCCTTCTTGCAAACGTGCGTGGGTATTGTTTTATTCGACAGGAAAAAAACATTAATCAACCCCACAGAAAAGGACATGATATGAGATGTTTGGTCATGTAAAAAAGGCTTTCATAGACTGTTTGGATTGTACCTGTGTGTGTATTTGAATTTTTAAATCGTTTTTTATGTAGACCAATAAAATTACATAACAAAGTAATAATTTTGTCTTATGCCGTGCGACAGCCTGCCGTACACATCTCAGAACAATGCAAGAAGAGCTTAAATCAACACCGCACTCTGCCGAAATCGAGTTGTGTGTTGTTGGTTACCATCAGCATCTGTTGTCGCTACATAATCGGACAAACGGAGACCACGGTTCGAGGGGATTTGGACGCTCATTGCTAAGCATGGTAGCGGCACAGTACGCCTTTTTGAACGAAAACAACCATACGGACCAAACACACACGGAATTACAACGGTTACACGGTCAAGTGGTTAGCTTGGCGTGGCAAAAGTAGACGTGTTCTGCTGGACCACCATTCGATCCCGTTCCCTCTGATTACACCATTGCCAAGACGGTGTGGTTTTTGATTATCAAATCCAGAGAGATCGATGTTGATGAAGGTAGCAGGTCTCTTGCTGGAAAGACAAAATGCATCGGTGTGCTTACTGATGGCGTAGAAATATGTCAACGAGCAATTGACGCGAATCCTTGCGATACCTTGCGATTGGGTCTTCGAGGATGAGCTGACGCGAAAAGGTGCATTGTAACTAACAGCCTACGGGTAGGGTAGCGTCTATCCGAGCAATTTAGGTTCAGATTTAGATTCATTCAGGGTAAATTGTTCGCCATCAGGACTAAGCCAAGAGTTTCTTATAGCTAAAACTAACCTTAACCTAACTTATAAACAATCACGACACGGTAATGTAACAGAAAAGAGGGTTTAAATAAACGACAAGCAATAGGAAGAATGGATTATAACGGGTTCACATTAATGAGACGATTACAGAGAATTTGTAAGGATATTGTCGACGGTAACGCCGTTACCGCCGATTGTTGTCCAATGATCGATGGTTCGCGTTGGGTGTGCGTGACGGTACCTTCGTTAAAAAATAGGAAACCCTTTATACTCTACGCAGCGGCGAGAGAGAGAGTAGAGAAAGGACATAACCGTATCGTTGAGTGCGTCTGATACGACGCAGTCTAAGTCAGATAGAGCAAGGAACGGTACGGTTTTTTGAGCGAAGCTAGAGCCACCGTTAACACCTGGCTGTGTCTGTAAAAGTCTAAAAAGATTGTACAATAAAAATCCCGCCTGTTCGCGCAGCTGCGAACATTCTCAAAAAACCGTACGATAGTGATTGAAATCGCGTCGTAGCCGGCCTAAAATCGAAGTTTTAGGATCGAGAGTCGGAACGCTTAGCCGCCATCGCGAAAGCCGGCTGTGTTAAAAACCACGAGTTCGCTGCTGAACCGAAGTTCGTTCACACCGTGCTAGATCGATAGCTGAAAAAGGAGTGGAACCATTTTGCGGATCGCCTCATGGAGCCGTCGCGTGTTATCCCGTCCTCTGAAGAGGACAAATGTGGAGAGTGCAATGGTGTGCCCTATGACGAAATGGCACAATGCGATACGTGCAAAAGGTGGTTTCATTTTGACTGTGTCGGCGTGAGCGTCGAAACAGTTGCCGAAAACTGGCAGTGTCGCGCCTGCCATCCTCCATCGCAACGAAGACCATCTGCTAACGAAAACGCTGAAATGAGTGCGATCACTCAAGAAATCAACGCGTTAAGATTAGAGATTGCTAATCAAAGAAAGCAGTTTCAAGAAGAGCGGCGTACGATGGAGGCCGAAATTACTAGATTGTCTTACGAACAGCAAAACTACGCCCGAACGCAGGATCGGTTTGCCTTTGAGGTTAGGGATGCCGGTGCTCATTCAACGACAAGACGTTTTTCGACTTTCGAAAATATGCATGAGTTGAGCCGTAGCCAGATAGCAGCGCGTAAAGTGGTCACCGGAAAGCTACCGACGTTTTCGGGAAACACTGACGAGTGGAGTAATTTCAAAAGTCCCTTCGAAACTACGACCAGGATGTGTGGTTATACCAATGATGAAAATGTGCTCCGATTACAAGAGTGCCTGTCCGGGCGGGCCCTTAAAATGGTACAATCTCGCTTGAATCAAGCCGATAACTTGCAGGATGTGATGAACGCTCTCGAAAAAGTTTACGGACGTCCCGAAGTATTAGTCGAAGGTATCTTACAACAGATTAGACAAGCTGCATTGCCCAAGATCGAAAAGATGCAATCGATGATAGACTTCGGAATCGCTGTCGAGGAGCTTTGTGCCACTATAAGATCGCAGGGGATGCATGAACAGAATTACAACACGTCGTTGTTGGCGGAGCTCGTAGAACGACTTCCACCGTACGTGAGATTAATGTGGGGCATTCACCGAGAGACATCCCTGGAAAAGGTAACCGTAGAGCATTTTGGAATGTGGATGCGAATAATAACTGGCGCCGCCATATCGGTATCACCACCACCTCAAGAGTCGACGGCGAAGTTGAACGCTAGAGTGCATGCGCACACGGAAATTAAAAAGAAGGATTCATCGTGCGTAATTTGCCAAAAGTCCGAGTGTATTACAGGAGCGGACTGCGCAAAATTCCTTTCGTCCACCGTCAACGAACGTTGGGGCTACGTGCGGAAGTACCGTTTGTGCAGGACATGTTTGCGGAGACATCCCGGACGTTGTGACGTATCGTCACCATGCGGAGTAAACGGTTGTTCTTCGTACCATCATAGTTCGCTGCATGGCCAACCCTCTGCAAACACATCGAACCCAACCGCCGTACTAAGTCATAGTGCCAAATCCCAGTCGTCCTTGTTACGATACGTGCCAGTGTCACTGTACGGAAATGGTACCAAGGTAAGAACATTCGCACTGTTGGATGAAGGATCATCAGTAACCCTTATGGATCACGACCTACTGAAAGAGCTGAAGCTAAAAGGAACGCCTGATCCAATCTGCCTTAGCTGGACCGGTGATCAACGGAGAGAAGAACATCATTCCCACTCGGTTGCAATCCAAATTTCAGGTATAGATGGTGCAAGTAAAATGTATGTAATTCCAAAGGTGCATACTGTAGCTGATTTAGCGTTGCCTGCGCAAACGTTGCCACTGTCTGACCTCGTTAAAAAATACCACCACCTAGAAAACGCTAAGGCAATAAGTTATCATCAAGCGGTCCCTAGAATCTTGATCGGAATTAATAACTTCCACCTTACTCGTCCCCTTAAGACAATAGAAGGAGCTGTAGGAGAACCAATAGCCACGAAGACACGCCTAGGTTGGGTAATCTGCGGACCATACGTATTCTGTGGTACACCTACACTAAATCCGAGAGAAGTACACTTGTGTACCTGTAGCGATGTTGATGCGAAGTTAGATGAAATTCTACGTAAGTATTTCGCAGCCGATACTAATCCATACGGCGACCGCGCCAACATTCTCTCCAAGGAAGACGAACGATCCCTTCAAATGCTAGAATCGACAACCAGGCTCGTAGATAACCGTTTTGAAACCGGATTGTTATGGCGTACAGACGAGGTTAGTCTACCAGACAATCGACGAATGGCTCTGAACAGGCTAGAATGTCTGGAGAAACGTCTACGGCGGGACGATGGCCTGATGGAGGTGGTTAACGCAAAACTGAAGGAATATCTTTCCAAAGGGTATGTACGAAAACTGTCGAACGAGGAACTAACCGCTACTAAAAATCACCGTAGGAAATGGTATTTGCCGATATTTCCCGTGACGAACCCTAACAAGCCGGGAAAAGTACGCTTGGTTTGGGATGCGGCGGCCGCTGTACGAGGAGTATCTTTGAACACAACCTTATTGGCAGGTCCGGATCTATTGACACCCTTGCCATCAGTCCTGTATCGTTTTCGCGAGTATCGATTCGCATTCGCAGCTGATATTCGTGAAATGTACCACCAGGTGATGATACGAAAGGAGGATCAGCATAGTCAACGCTTCCTTTGGAGATGGGGCAATTCTAATCGTGATCCAGAAGAATACGTAATGACGAGGATGACCTTCGGTGCCACATGTTCACCTAGTAGCGCGCAATTCGTTAAAAATCTAAACGCCGATCGCTTTGCCGCACAATTCCCGCGAGCTACACGTTGCATAAAGGACCAGCATTACGTCGATGATTTGCTGGCCAGCACTGAACGTGAAGAAGATGCCGTAAAGCTAGCTGAAGAGGTACGAAACATTCACGCACAAGGCGGTTTTCAACTTCACAATTGGTTGTCAAATTCGAATCGGATTGGGGAAAATCTGCCAGGAAATGCAGAAGATCAGCGAGAATTCAACTCAGACACGGTAGTTTGTGCCCAAAAGATACTCGGAATGTGGTGGAACAGACAATCGGACACGTTTAGTTTCAAGCTAATACCCAAACAAGACCACGACATTCTAGAAGGGCATTGTGTACCAACCAAACGACAAATACTGCGCGTTCTTATGAGCATTTACGATCCCCTAGGGCTGTTAGCCGGATTTCTTTTTTATTTGAAGGTAATTTTACAAGATATTTGGCGCAACAATACTGGTTGGGACGAGCAAATACCTTATGAACTAGTACAAAAATGGAAGCAATGGCTAGATGGTCTATCCCATGTGCAAAACATCACCATTCCTCGTTGTTACCGGCTACACATGAAGCTCGAAGGGGTCGAAACTCAACTACACGTGTTTGTTGACGCCGGTCGAGATGGATACGCAGCCGTGTCTTATCTTCGTTTCCAGTGTGGAGAGCACGTCGAAGTGTCTCTAGTTGGTGGCAAAGCAAAGGTGGCGCCCCTGAAGTACATCTCAATTCCGCGCATGGAACTACAAGCGGCGGTTATAGGATCACGGCTCGCAACGACCATCCAACAGACGCATGACCAACGAATAGACCAGCGCTTTCTGTGGACCGACTCCCGGGATGTTATGTGTTGGTTACGATCCGACCATAGAAAATATAGTATCTACGTCGGACACCGGGTAGGCGAAATTTTAGAAAACACAACAATTAACGAATGGCGTTGGGTACCAACTAAATTAAACGTGGCGGATGAAGCTACAAAATGGAGCAACCTACAACAACACTTGGATTCGAGTCGCTGGTTCACCGGACCGGAGTTTTTAAGGGAGTCAATGACAAATTGGCCACCCGTAGAGTTTCATGCCAAGGAAACAGAAGAAGAAGCTCGACAAACCGTGATGATACACCAAGAAGTCGCACCAATATTTTCCTTTGAGCGCTTTTCGAAATGGAGACGGCTGCTGCGTTCTGTTGGTTACATGTGGCGATTTGTCTACAATATTAGAAATGCGGGAAAGCATCTTGTAGGTGCACTAACGGCACAAGAACTACAAAAAGCCGAGAGATCGATTATACGAGAGGTTCAACAGAAAGCCTATTCCCTGGAATATTTCATTCTTAGTGAACAACCAGAAGGAAACATGAACCAGCTTATTCGAATTAAGCGAAGTAGCCCGTTGTACAAGCGCAGCCCGTACATGGATGCTGACGGAATCATAAGAGTAAAAGGTAGAATCGACGCTTGTGACTTGGTAGATCCAACCACCAAAAGGCCGATCATTCTTCCGAAATCCAGCGTAGTAACAGATCTACTAGTAGATGATTTTCATCGACGTTTTCGACATGCAAACCACGAAACGGTTATAAATGAAGTTAGGACAAAATACGACATCCCAGCCTTACGCAACGTTTGCCGACGCGTTCGAAAACAATGTACTTTCTGTAAAATCAGAGAGGCCATACCACGTTCTCCGATTATGAGCCAGCTTCCCCCTTCCCGACTAGCTGCCTACCTTAAGCCGTTTTCGTTCACCGGGATCGACTATTTCGGTCCTATATCCGTTTCAATGGGTCGCGGTAGAGCAGAAAAACGATGGGGCGTGCTTTTCACCTGCATGACTGTTCGTGCGATTCACATAGAAGTAGCATCGTCCTTGTCCACCGATGCTTGCATCCTCGCGCTGAGAAACTTTATTGCCAGAAGAGGAACACCGAACGAGATCATAAGCGACCAAGGTACGAACTTCGTAGGTGCTAGCAGAGAGCTGATCGAAGCCGCAAAAAACATCGATCCACAAAGGCTCATTGATGAAATCAACTGCCCTGACACGATTTGGACCTTTAATCCGCCAGCCGCACCTCACTTTGGTGGCTCCTGGGAAAGGATGATACGTACGGTGAAAAGAACGCTGGAAAGGATGCCATTCCGTCGTCTTCCGACCGATGCAGTGTTAAACTCTATGCTCATCGAAACGGAAAACATAATCAACTCACGACCTCTAACGCATGTGCCAGTAGATCGAGACGAAGATGGACCATTAACCCCTAATCATTTTCTTTTAGGATCGTCGTCCGGCGTAAAACCCCTGCTCCCATTCGACGACTCCTCAGCGACGCTACGAAACACATGGCAAACATCGCAGGTATACGCAAACATGCTTTGGAAGAAGTGGTTGAAGAGCTACCTGCCGACACTCACGAAGAGAACGAAGTGGTTCGAGTCGTCACGTCCAGTTACGATCGGAGATCTCGTGCTTGTGGTAGATGAAAATCATCCTAGAAACTGTTGGCCACGAGGCAGGGTAGTAGAAGCCATACCATCGCGAGATGGTACCGTGCGACGAGTGACCATTCAAACCGCAAAAGGAAAGCGATTAGAACGACCAGTAGTAAAAGTAGTAGTATTAGATGTTGGACAAGAATAGTACAACGGCCACGGAGCCATTGCACGGGGCGGAGTGTCGACGGTGACGCCGTTACCGTCGATTGTTGTCCAATGATCGATGGTTCGCGTTGGGTGTGCGTGACGGTACCTTCGTTAAAAAATAGGAAACCCTTTATACTCTACGCAGCGGCGAGAGAGAGAGTAGAGAAAGGACATAACCGTATCGTTGAGTGCGTCTGATACGACGCAGTCTAAGTCAGATAGAGCAAGGAACGGTACGGTTTTTTGAGCGAAGCTAGAGCCACCGTTAACACCTGGCTGTGTCTGTAAAAGTCTAAAAAGATTGTACAATAAAAATCCCGCCTGTTCGCGCAGCTGCGAACAGATATATTGTAATCGAACACATTGGACATGGCATTGAAATTTCTTATTGCTCTCATAATCGAAGATTGGCGATAGATAAGACACCTGCTTCAGGGTAGCAAGATTTATGCTCCTCACGATGTGACAATTGGCAGCGTACATTGTATTCAGGTATTGGTACATTCATGCTACTAAAATCCATGTGAACCGTCTCTTAACTTTTTCAATTCTGACCATATCAGTGCTAAAGCCAGGGGCTCAAATCAGGCTGGCGCTTTCGACTATTGGCCTCACCCAGGAACAGTACAGGGAACGTTAACTCAAGGGATCGTGCATATCGTTCCGCTAACGACATTGGATTGGATCATCTTTGCTCAGCTCATTACCCTATTAATCTGTTCCTTGCACTTTAGAGCTTCATCTAATCATACTATTAAATCATTCACAACCTGGAAAAGTTGAACAGCTATATCACAGATGGAGTAGATCGTGATAGTCACCACTCACAGATGTATAGAATACATGGGAGAGGATGGGAGCCAAGAACTAGCTGCAATTTTGCTACAAGTAAAACAACAATTCTTAACAGCTTCGTGCAAAAGTGTTCCTTCTGGAGTTATGGGATGAGGCTGCTGACCAGCATCCGTTCAACGTCTGGCCCCATTCAGACCATCATTTGGGGAATTGCAGAGTGTACATGAAAATATTAGCAGCATCAACGCTACAAATCAGCAACAGCACAATCCATTGTCGAACTATTCAATCCACGGGAATACGTTGTTACTTCATATCCATCCTTTGTTGTAAATTAACCGGTACAAACGAGCACAATGCACAAGGATTCGTTGACCTTGGGGAAAACGAATCTCTTCATTACTTTCAACTGCAATCTTAAGTCGCCCGAGATCACAAAAAACCCGATCAACACGGTAAGAAATGTGTGCTGATCTCCATCTGATATTCATCCTAAAGAATGATCTAGACTACGAGAAAATCGTTTCAACCGAAAATTGTAGATTCGGCCAACCAACAGTTATACCACAAGGTAACATTTGCACCCTAAAGTTTCCATAGATCCTTTAGGTTGTATGTTAGAGTTGAAATGTATCCCAGAGTTTCCGGGCATCCGGTAGGTTCTACCGGGCCTTAACTAGTTGTTTCTAAAAAAACTAGCAACGATAAAAATAAATGTCGACTATAGCAAAGTAAACAACGTATTACAGGATGATAATTTTTTTACCAAATATTGATAAAGTCATAGATACCTTATCAGCATCGAAGTATTTTTCGCATCTAGACATGTCACAAGGATACTATTAGTGCGAGTTGAAAAAAAAGATCGACCAGTTACCGCATTTACTACCCCAACTGGGCAATATCAGATGACGAGATTGAGAATGGGATTAAAAATTGTCAATGGGATTGCCAATGGCCCATCTACATTCTCAAGAATGATGACAGTGGCAATGCCAGGCTTAAACGCAGGGCAATGTCTCATATACGTAGACGATATCGTCGTATTTGATAAAAATATGCAAGAACATAGAATAAAATAAAAATACAAATATACAAGAACAGAACTTCGAGCCGTTTAACGAAATTTCGACTTGCGCTAGAATTGCATTCTTCTAGCCGTTTGCTATAAAAAGGAAATGAAAATGTCATAGCCGACACTTTATCACGATTACCATTATCTCATCTAAAAGCCATGAATGAACAGGAAGAAATACAAACTGCTACAATATCCAAAACTTCTTGCCAAAACGATAGTAAATCAGCAGTATCCAAAGTAAAATATATTGAACTGCAGTTTTGTCAAAAAAACGAATGATCGATCTTGTTATTTTAAACGAAAAACCAATTAACCGAAATCCAATACTATGATTTACTTAGGAGGAATGATAGTTAGGATAAAAGCTCATATTAAATCATAAAAAGATAAAACTTACTTAGTGATAAAGAAATATGATGAAGCTACGAAGCAATTTATGGAACAATTAAAAACCACGTGTTCATGCAAAATTACACCACAGGCAGGAAGTTGACAGTTGACGATCGGTTTCGTTAAGTTTCGTCAGCTGTCGGAAGGTGAGTGCCAAGGGCACTCAAAAACAATTATTATAAATATGGGTGCAACGAAATAAAACATCCTCTGTTTTCTACGCTACATCAACTGTCCAGTAAATATTACTACGAAAATAATCCGACATCCGCAAATCGGTACATGATGCCTGTTTGGTATTCAATTGCATGCAAGAAGCAAGAGTTTTGTTTTTTGGGACAATGTCAATTTGACACTTTAGACTGGTGTGTCAGTCAGTCGTTCTGTAATCGTCGTAATAAACGGACGTAGTCACACGCCGCACAAACCATAAAGCAGATTTACATCGTTAATTAAAAATATATCACAACGTAGGATCCACCTAGATAATCGCGGTACAAAACAATGCCCTGAACAGGATACGACGAACCTGGTTATCCCGATTTTGCTGATTCTCGCTAGCACAGTTTTCTTTCTGCGCGCTACACATTTACCGCGTCACAACACAACCGTGTTCCCTGCAAACGTAGAAAATTGTTATCGTACACGACCTTGCAAGCATCTACCGTGATTCGATCATCCCTAAGGACAATCTTGCTTGTCTCCTTAGACCGTCACGAAAATTTCCTTCTCATTTTTCGTCCCGCCTTCTTCACACGCCTTTTTCGACTGTCCGCGATTCGCAGATGTGCGGATGGAGGTGCTGGGCGAAGGCGATGCGGTCATCGTCACGGCAGACACCCTAAAAGCATTTCGGCTGAGCAGCCGGGAAACCTGGAGTGCCGTGTGTAAGGTGGCCCGGCGCATCACAACGGCACTACAGCAGGAGTGGTACGTGAAGCGGGAAACTAGCGCGAATGGGGAGATAGTCGCGACGGCCCGACGGCCCACGAAGGGTGGTTGCGGCGCGCAACGACCGGCGAAACGAGGCGCGGCGACAGCTGACGGTAGAGCGCCTTCTGGCGAGAGGCGAGCCTCCCCCTCCTACGCACCCTGATGGACGACTTTCCAGCGAGGCAAAGATCAGGGAGCTTTAGGAACGTCAGCGAAGAGTACGTGACAACGTGCGTCGACACCGGGCGAGATGAAGAATCGAGAACACTGAGGCACCGACGAGCACCGACTACCTGCGGGTTCTCTTCGGCGTGGGTGCGTGTGATAAGGAAAATCGGCAAGGATAAAATGGGACAGTTTTTCTTTCAGGGGGGGGGGGGGGACACCAGGGATCGGCAAAGCCCGGCCCGCGAGCTGATTTTATCGGGCCCACGAGAAATTGTGTTGTACACCGTTTCTCGGGCCAGTTGGGATCGAAATCCGTTGGATTGGGATCACCATCAAACCGTTTGGGATCTCCTTCAGCCGAAATGGGACAGGCTTCAGGCTGCTGGGATCAGCTTCACACGAAATGGGATGCTTCTCATTCAAAATGGGCTAAATTTGACAGCGGCGGGGTGTAAACACGTCTTCCGTGTAAACAAGCGGGTGTAATCGCGACTGAAGATGATTCTAAATAAATAAAAAAAAACGTTTTGGTTGGTTATGATGTATGTTTAAAAAGATCTTTATGGAAATATGAAATATGTTTCATTGTTTCCGGGCAGTATGCTAATGGCAATGAAAGGAGGGAGGGGGTGGGGGTGAATAAAATGGGCTTTTTTTAATATAACGGCCATGGCGTATTGCTCAAAATGGGTATCCGTGCGGATCTGTTAAATCTATTTAATTCATTCTTAATTTGTTACGTAAGTTAAGTATTGTATTCGTAAGTTAAATAATAATGCGTTTGTTAGTTGCTTTGTAAGAGCCAGAAAGCATGACGATTTGGCTAGTTGGTTATATTCTAGGATTTTTTACTCGATTGTATAAACGCAAGAAGCGTTCTTGTAATTTTTGGCGTAAGCAGATAGACGCTTTACCAGCATCGCAGGAAGAGTGTAACAAGTGTTTCTGTACTGCAAGATTCAGTAGTTAGTAAATTGTTGTACTTTTTAACTTCAATAATCGATTCTTGAAAATGGCTTAGCCGCTAAGCTAGTATAGTTAAAATGTTATGAAATCGCAAAGAGAATTGAGAGTGCTTAGTATTGCTATTTCTTTTCATAGGTACAAATCATTCAGTTCAGAACGGCGACGAAACATCCGGGGAGCCTAATCATCGTCGTAACAAAACTACCAGCAACGATGATAGAGAACGCATCGTAACAGCTTATGAAAATGGAGGGAGCATAAACTATATAAGCCAATTGTTCGGGATGCCCCGATCAACTGTCCACAACATCTTGAAAAAGTATCGGCTTACGGTGCTAATAGATGACGAGAAATTTCGCACAATGAGAAAAATGAGAAATGTTATTTTAGTACAATCCAGCTTTTTAGTACGGGAAATTTCGCAAATCTGAGAAATGAGCGTTTGTCGAAATTTGACAAACAAGGAGTTTCTCGCTTTTGAGAAACGCGGTTATGTAAACAATTATTCGTCAACACGCGGTGCATGCGGTAAAGTGCTCAAAACTGTATTCAAAAAGTGTTTTGAAAAGTTTGATAAAGAGAAATGGGTAAGTCTTAATGCATTTATTTGTTCACAAAGTGTTCAGCAGTTCTGTTCACTTCCACTTCCAAAAGTAAACAAATGCAACTCGATGCAGATAGTTGTTTTGACAGCTCGGCTGTGTATGCTAAACTACTTCTCAGCAATTAGACGGTGAGAAGGCTAAAAACCCGCGAAATTTGTGAGAAACTACAATTTTGACAGCTCACGATTTCTCATTTTTCTCATTGTGCGAAATTTCTCGTCATCTATTAGCACCGTTACGGGAGAATCCACAGCATCGGCTAAACCACGAAAACTGTCGAGTGAAATGGCTAGCAGCATTCGTGCATGGATTGATGAGGATTGTACCGTAAGCTTAAAGAGATTAGCTGATAAATTTTTTTCGCAGTACAATGTACAAGTTAGTGTTTCTACGATAGCCCGAGAAGTTATTGGCTTTCATTACATTTTTAAACGGGTGCATAAGTTGCCTGAACGCAGAAATACGACAGGTACAATAGAAGAAAGAAAGCAGTACGCTACTTTTTTCTATGAACTTTCGCAACGAGTGTCCGATTTAGGAATCATTTTCATTGATGAAGTAGGCTTCAACCATCAGTATGCGAGCATCGATGGGACGTTCATTGAAAAGGAACCGTGCGACAACAGAAGTACCAAAGATACGTTCAAGGAACGTATCTATAATTTGCGCCATGTCGAAACATGGCATTGTCCATTATGTTTGCCATGAACGGGCTGTAAATAGACAAACATATCATGAGTTCATCGTAGAACTAAAAGAACGCCTGAGTTCGCAGGGCGTTCACCAACTTGCCCTTGTTATGGACAATGTGGCGTTCCACAAATGTGTGGAGGTAAAACATGCCATAGAAGGAGGGAATGAGGCAGTTTATTTGCCTCCTTACTCTCCTTTTCTCAACCCCATCGAAAATTTGTTTAGTCAATGGAAAAATTTTGTTAAAAGAAAAAACCCTTAAAGTGAAGCCGAGTTAATGAGTGCTATAGACAGTGGAGCCTCATTGATTAGTACTCAAGATTGTGAGGGATTTGTAAGAAATATGTGGCGGTATATGCCTCGATGTTTAAGAGGTGAAGTAATTGTAGATTAGTCTGTTAATTATATAATAAATATTGCATACATTTTTGTTACAAATAGTAGGTTAGTTAGAGTAGTGTTACTTCCTTTAACATGTTCCTTCTTATGATAGTTATAGTTTCATGAATAAAAAATAAAAAGAATACAAATACATACTTGCGTCTTTTTTTTACCAAACTACTAGGAATAATATGGAAGTTCGCACATTAAATGCGAACAAAGTAATTATGTTGGTCCGTTACAAAATAAATTTAAATATTTGTGAAGCTTCACAGAATTGAGATGATGAAAAAAAAACTTTTGAATATATACTTCAGCATCACAACAATTTGTTACATCTTTATGTTTAAATAAGATAACGAATCGAAAATTTAACAACATTTCATGCCTCGTCATGTTATAAAATGCTTGAGAGTACGATCGATAAATAGTCCGTTCCGATGTAAGGAGTACCAATACACTAAAAAAATTAACAAACGCATTATTATTTAACTTACGAATACAATACTTAACTTACGTAACAAATTAAGAATGAATTAAATAGATTTAACAGATCCGCACGGATACCCGTTTTGAGCAATACGCCATGGCCGTTATATTAAAAAAAGCCCATTTTATTCACCCCCACTCCCTCCCTCCTTTCATTACCATTAGCATACTGCCCGGAAACAATGAAACATATTTCATATTTCCATAAAGATCTTTTTAAACATACATCATAACCAACCAAAACGTTTTTTTTTTATTTATTTAGAATCATCTTCAGTCGCGATTACACCCGCTTGTTTACACGGAAGACGTGTTTACACCCCGCCGCTGTCAAATTTAGCCCATTTTGAATGAGAACCCTGGCGGCACAATTGTACGAATAGGCTAGCTGTCAAACCGATCAGCCTATGCTTCCCGTATGTAGATATGTGCGTGGTCGCGAGCGTGTGTATCACCCAGCTCGTCATCGTATCATTGGCTTGTGTGGCTTTGTTCCTTGCGTTGTTTGGCTACAGGTTTCACTCTACGTTCGTGCCAAGTAGTTGCAGTTTGTGAAAAGTTTATCAAAGAGAACAGAACAACTGACCAAAGATTGTGCAAGGAATATACACCTTCAAGTAAGTACTTATTACATACATTAGTTGGAACTGTTGAAAAAGTCACAGTTTCTATTAAACATGCACCATAACTATATTTCCAGATGGCACAGAAGGGAGCTACACTGCAGGAACCAGCAGCAACCGCAGGAAGACGATATCTACACACGGACAAACATCGAGGACGAGGACAATGCAATACTGGAAGTAGATGATCATTCCGGTGGGCATCATCATCATCATCATCCTGCGTTCGTCATGATAGGATGTTCCGAACGTGTGTTCCAGTTTCGGTCAGAATGCCTGACTAAAACTATTTAAAAGATTGTGCGGTAATGTATTGTAATATAAAAACATTGTAGTGAAATAAAAATTGTAAACAAAAAAAAAGGATAAAAAACTATTTTAATTACTATTTAATAACCTTGAGAAATAATAATCATTATGAACCTTGGGGGAAGCATCCGAGCTGTCAATCTGAATTGTACGGATAGATCTTCTTCTTCGTACCCCTAATCGTACAATTGCAATTGCTCTAACCGGTGCGCTATCAGTACAATTGTGCTGCCAGGGAAGCATCCCATTTCGTGTGAAGCTGATCCCAGCAGCCTGAAGCCTGTCCCATTTCGGCTGAAGGAGATCCCAAACGGTTTGATGGTGATCCCAATCCAACGGATTTCGATCCCAACTGGCCCGAGAAACGGTGTAAGACTCATGAAGCACACAAAACCCCCATTATGACGTCATCAAGTTTTTGTTTGTCCGGCGAATCAAAATAAATGCCACTGTGTAATATCTCTATACATTTTTCGAATACATATTTCGTAGATTGTTCTATAACCTTGCCGGAGGTTTCATAACCTTTGTGGAACGACAGCAATGCCTTGCAACGGGGCTCGAGAATGACAGAGTGTGGCAGATGAAATTCTCGGAACATTTTCACAATTAACAGATGTTTTGACGGTTTCCAGCCGGACGGTGTTGGAGTGAGAAGTAGCTATAAAAAGTTCGAAATATCAATACCGGCAATGTTCAGTGGGTAGAGGGGAACGGTACTCTTGCTGAAAAAGTACTTCGACTCATCCACACATTAACCATTTCTGGTGTTTAACCTGACACACTCATGATTTCTATGCATGTTATCCGTGTTCTGTCAAACTTTTTCTCGGTTTACCACACTTCGCCCCGTTTCAGCCTACCGCAACGTATCATTCCTCAACACTAGCACAAATTCTCGTGCTCATTGTCGATAGCATTATCACTCTATGATAGGAGCGCAAAAAGTGCGGGACGCATCTTTTTAGTCGCTGTTTAGTTGATCCGTATATTTCTACTGTAGTGGTAAAATAATATATTATTCAAGTTAACCTGTCCTACCATGTCGACACCAAGCCAGAAAAGAAAAATAGATTTGGAAAACCGGTAGATTAATCTAGCATGGAGTGCTGACACAACGCAACGACACAATAGCTGTATGCAAGGAATACAATATTCGACGTCACTACGAATCTAAACATCAATCGAAATATTCAAATCTTTCTGAAAATGAACGAGTGCGAAAATTTGAAGCTTTAATCCGAGTGTGTGTGCGCAGCGTAACATATTTAATAATATAAAAAACGAAAGTGAATCAATTACTAAAGTAAGCATTCGAATTGCACATTTAATAGCAAAACATGGGTGTTACACGCCGAGCTTCTTCGGCAGACCACGCGAAGGACTGATCCTTTTGCTGAAGACTCAGTGCGACGGTAACGGAGTTTTCCCGGTGAAGCAGAGGTGGTGATTCGTCCCGCTTACCAGACCTTCCCGCTAGTTGCTCCTTATCCAATGCTTGGGGAGCCTATTCAGACAGAAGGGGGTAAGGTGCCGAAAACCAGAGCTCTGATAAAAGAAACCTTCACTCTTCGCTGTTTCTACTTCAACCGATTAACGAAAACTGCTTTATTCAACAATTGCTCCCGCTTATATACCCATTTAAAAAAAAATCATAGCTTCCTTAAACTATTTTTCATACGGCTTACAATATTACTTTTTCCTATGGTTACTTCGATTCAAAAAATTCCAAATCGCAACATACTCCCCTCCATAATTCAACCCGGTGAATTATGCAAAATAATATCTTCAGCGTTGTGATTTTTGTTTCAATTTCCTTGATTCTTAATTACGCGATTCGATCTTGTATTTCTTCTTCATTGGGCTGCTCGCATTATCCGATTGATCTCTCTTTCCAGGTTTCTTTGAAAATTTGTTTACTACTAGTAGATGCTCTTTCGGCGTCACATCTATGACTGCAACCTTTATAGCTGGTCTTTTTATCAATCCTTGTATAGTTTTTACAATAACCGATCGTACCTGTCCATCCGGGGCTATTGCTGTTTCCACTACCTTTCTCTTTAACCATTTTCCAGGTGGAGCATTATCATTACTGACCACCACGATATCGCCGATCTTGATAGGTTCTATTTTGCAAGTCCATTTGTTTCTTTTTAACAATGTAGGCAGATATTCTTTTTTCCATCGATCCCAGAATACTTTGGCGTTGTGTTCGATAAATTTATATTGCTGACGGGAAATAGGTGAGGAATCTTCCGGGGACGGCAAACAATTTACACCTCTTCCGATAAGGAAATGGAATGGTGTTAGTACTTCTTCATCTTCTGAAGTCAATGGTATATGTGTTAAAGGTCGCGAATTGATTAAGGATTCTATTTGAATGAGCGTTGACCTGAGCGTTTCTGGCGTTGGGTTTCGTAATTTCCATTCTGCTACCATATGTCTTAGTGCTTTTTTAATTATTTGAATTAGACGCTCCCAGGAACCTCCGAAGTGCGGTGAAGCTGGCGGGTTAAACTTCCATTCAATGTTGTAATGTATTGCTGCTTCGCGCCCCATTCGCTGGTCTATATCTTGAACTATTTTCTTCAATTCTTTTTCGGCTCCCACGAAATTTGTTCCATTGTCACTATATAAATGCGTAATCTTTCCGCGCCGATGAAGAAAATTCTTTAAACATACCATGAAGCTATCAGTATCCAATTTCTCTGCCAATTCTAAATGTACCGCTCTCGTGTTCATACATGTAAATATCGCTCCCCAGCGTTTCTCAGTTGATCTCTTCACAGTTACATCAATTGGTCCGAAATAATCTACCCCCGTATGCATGAATGGTGGATTATACGGATGAGTACGAAAGGAAGGTAAAGGTGCCATTAATGGTGCTTTCGGAGCTGCTGTATTCAGAATGCATTTTTGGCAGCAGCTTTTGATGTTACATAATACATTTCGCAAATTTACGATCCAAAACGTTTGTCTTAACACTGCGATGACTGCATTATCTCCTTGATGTAAGTATTTCTCGTGATAACTTCGAACGAGTAATTTCACGATGCGTACCTTCTGTGGTAATAAAATTGGTGTTCGTGCATTAGATGGCAGTTGCGTTGCATTTTCTAATCGTCCTCGTGATCTTAATACTCCAAATTCGTCGATTAACGGCATCAACGATCGAATGCTGCTTTTGTTTGAAATTTCCTTCTTGCTGCATAACGCCTGCATTTCTTCCGGAAATCCTTCCCACTGGGCTCTTCGAAAAAGTGCATTCTTTGCGACTTTCACATCTTCGACGGAAATAACGGGGGAAAATGCGTTGCGATTCTTCAAAAAATCTACGAACTTCTTCATAATAACAGTATGTCTCAGCAATTTTTCCCATGAAGAAAACTGGTTTTCTGGTATCACTATTTCTTTTTGAACAGCTACTACGTTCTTTATGTGAGCTATCTCTGTAACTCCTGGCCATTCTTGTTCCTTTTCTAATAAAAATTCAGGTCCGTTAAACCACATCCACGAATTATTGCTCATCTTCGTGGCGACATCAGCGGGATTTTCCTTAGATGGTACCCATCTCCATTGATCCATACTAGTTGAATCAAGTATCTCACTTATGCGATGAGATACGAACACGTCGTATTTTCGTTGTTCACTATTTATCCACGATAGCACAGTCTTCGAGTCAGTCCAATAAATAGTTCTGCTAATGTTCAAACGAAGCTCCTTTTTTACAGTGGCGGTCAGCCTCGTTCCAAGAATAGCTGCCTGTAGTTCCAGCTTCGGAATTGATAGTGCTTTCGTTGGTGCTACTCTAGCTTTTGCGGCTATCAAACGTACTACGTAGCATCCATTGATATTACTTCTCGCATAAACAGCAGCAGCAAATGCTTCTAGTGATGCATCAACAAATGTATGTATTTCAACTGGACTCGTGATCGACGCTACTATTGGTCTTGGGATGGCCAGGTGTCTAGCACTTTCAATCATTTTCAGCCATTCACGCCACTTTTCATACAATGCATCGGGAATCTTTCCATCCCAATCTTCCGTGGCAATGTTGATGGCTTGCATAATTATTCGACCATGTATGGTGATGTGGCTAATGAGTCCAAGTGGATCATAAGCACTCATTACAAAGCTCAATGCTTCTCTCTTAGTAGGCTTCGTTTCTGCATCAATACGTTTCAGATCGACTTTGTAGCTAAAATAATCATTTCGAGTATTCCATTGAACACCTAGAATCTTTTCCATAGCTTCATCCTTTTCTTTAATATCAACCAAAGTTCTTACTTGATGGCGTTCTTGCGAGATGTTGTTCATTAACTCTTGTTTGTTTGACACAAAGTTTCGAATATAAAATCCTTCATCATCGTGGGCTTCGATGACTTGTTTTACTGTTGCGATTGCTTTCTCCATCGAAAAGAAACTATCGAGGTAATCATCCACATAGTGTTGATTTTTAATAGGTTCGAGTGCTAACGGATACTTGTTTTTGTTCTCCTCGGCATTTCGATTTTTCGCAACCTGAGCACACGCTGGTGAACACGTTGCTCCAAACGTCATAACCTGCATGACGTAGGTATCGGGATTCTTACTAGAGTTGCCGTCTCGCCATAAAATTCGCTGTGCGTCTTGATCCTCTGGACGTATTCTTACTTGATGAAACATCTCCTTGATGTCCCCGCATATACAGATGGGTCCTTCACGGAATCTCAAAAGTACTCCAAACAATGGTGCCATTTCATCTGGTCCAGTTAGCAATACTGAATTTAAAGAAACACCGTTAATCGTTGCTGCGGCGTCGAAAACTAACCTTGGTTTCGGAATTGGCTTATTTTTGTTTACTATCACGAAATGTGGGATGTAGAATGTTCTTGGAGAGTGTCGAGATATTTCTTCCTGACTCAGCTTACGCAGATATCCTTTCTGCTGATACTCCTTGAAGGTATTGCACAGCCACGTTTTCAATTCCGGGTTTTTATCTAGTTGCTTTTCTTGTGTTACCAAGCGACGAAGTGCGTTGTTATAGCTATTCGGTAAAACGATGTCGTCATTCTTCCAAAGCAAGCCTACTTCGTATCGACCATCCTTTTTCTTGAGTGTTTGCTGAATAATAGACTTGGCTCTTTCTATCGCTTGACATTTCACTGTTTTCACAGGTTTCACTCCAAACTCCTCGGTTGAAAAATATCTTTTTATCATATCGGTCATCAATTCTTCGCTTTTATGAATCAATATGTGATTCTCTTCCATTTTTGCGATTGATTTGTCAATGCCAAAAATCAACCAACCAAGCTTTGTTTTAACCGCCATTGGTTCATCTGGTCGTCCCATTTTCCGGCCTAATGGCATTAATAAATGGCTATGATTCAATCCAATCAATATAGTAGGATATGCCTTTTCATAATCCGTTATTTTAATATCTTTCAGATACGGATATCGAACTGCTAGCTTTGTCCCAGACAGTGACTGGTTTGGCAATTGTAAGTTCTTCACCGTTCGACTGCCTTTTAACTCGTGCTCTTTCTTTTCGTTGACTCCACGAATCATGCAGTTTACTCTTCTGCTATTATCTTCTTTCATCGAAAGATTTTGCGTCCATGTAAGCATAAGAGGGTCCTTCGCTCCGTCCAATTTTAATTTATTTGCCATCTTTTCTTCTATTAATGTTAGTGATGATCCAGCATCCAGGAAAGCGTGGGTTTTCACAGTAATATTCCCATTTCGTAACACAACAGGAACGATTTGATAATATACGTTCTGTATAGTCTGATGATAATTCATCCTCGCTGTGTTTTCAATGTGCAACAACTGATGATGGTGTTCTTTGCAACCTTGAATACCACATTCCTTGGCCGCGTAACAGTTGCTCATATTATGATTGTTAGATTTTAAACATGCTTGACACTGTTTGCTGTCTATAGCAACCTTGAGCCGCTCATCTGCTTGGATATTCTTAAAACGTTCACATCGATGCAATGCATGGCATCCATTGCAAAATGGGCATGATTGTTGAGGAATACGCGGTTGAATGCTTCCTTGGCTTGAATTAGATGGTTTTACGAATGGTCGAGTGTTTCGCGGTTGCTGTCCTGATGGTGTATTTCGAGGATATATAGGCCGTTTATAATTCAATTGTGGTGGACGTTGGTGATTCCATGGAACACTTACATTTTGAGGCTGGTTAAAATTTACCGATTGTCGTGGTCGTTCTGCGTTTTTAGGCAGCTTTCTAATCTTTTCAGCAATAGGAAGAAGCCATTGGCTGAAATGTATCACTTTCGGTACTTCGTAGGCTTTCTCAATATGTTCTTTGTATTCTATCCATTTTAATTGCTTGCTTGTTGATAACTTGAAGGCTAATTCATCTACTAAACGATGATCTTGTAAATACGCCTCCCATTTCATAGCCTTGAGGTTAGTAATCATGTCTTCTAATACATCTGATAGCTCGGGAATCTTCATTTCGTTATCGAGCTTCACTCTCAAGACTTCTTTTAACAAATCGTTGTACACTTGTTTTGGTCTTCCAAATTGTTCTTCTAGTTTCAAAATGATGGTTGGAACATTATCCGGATCAAGGAATAATCTCCGAACACATCGTTCCGCATCTCCTTTCAATGCATGCTGAAGACGGTTAAGATTCTCTAAATTGCTGAATTCTCCTTCCTTAGAGGTTTCTTCAAAGGTTCGTTTGAACTTGGACCAATCTTTGGGTTTTCCATCAAAATATGGCAATTTGCTAAGCGACATGCGCTTCATAATCGTTGCTGCGTTCAGACCACTTGCTTTCAAAGCTTCTACTAACGCTTGGATTGTTGAATCATTCTTGGACATCCGTGAATATTCAGCTCTATCGTCGTTACACTTCTCACACGTAAATATTTCATCATATTTCGGTAATCGCAGTATCTTTGCACATGAAGCGTGATACCAGCGATCACATTCATCGCAGCGTACCATTTCATTGGGATCGTCAGCTTCGTAGCACAAACGACAATTTCCGTTTTCATTTTCCACAAAATATAGTTTCCTGTTCGCCATGGTTGAAAGTTAGTATACCTGCGCAATTGTTAATCAAAACGCAGATTCCTTTCCGATGAACAGGAATTAATCAATTATCTTCAATCGAAATGTTCTACGTCACGGATTCTTCGATCGATCGATTCTGTTTTCAAAACGATATCTTCTTTTCTCGATTCGACGGTACGACGTCTTTTGATTTCTTCCTCTCTGGAGCCACCAAATGTTACACGCCGAGCTTCTTCGGCAGACCACGCGAAGGACTGATCACTTTGCTAAAGACTCAGTGCGACGGTAACGGAGTTTTCCCGGTGAAGCAGAGGTGGTGATTCGTCCCGCTTACCAGACCTTCCCGCTAGTTGCTCCTTATCCAATGCTTGGGGAGCCTATTCAGACAGAAGGGGGTAAGGTGCCGAAAACCAGAGCTCTGATAAAAGAAACCTTCACTCTTCGCTGTTTCTACTTCAACCGATTAACGAAAACTGCTTTATTCAACAATTGCTCCCGCTTATATACCCATTTAAAAAAAAATCATAGCTTCCTTAAACTATTGTTCATACGGCTTACAATATTACTTTTTCCTATGGTTACTTCGATTCAAAAAATTCCAAATCGCAACAATGGGAACCCCGTCACTGATAGTGAAATCATCAAATCATGCTTGGTTATGGCAGCTGAATTGTTATGCCCAGAGATTTTTCTTTTTAATCTGTACCACTTTCGGCACGAAGAACAGTGAGAAGAATAAGAGACTTAAGCAAAGATATCTCGGAACAATTAAAAGAAAAAGTGTATAAATTCCAATGGTTTTCGTTAGCTGTCGACGAATCAACTGATATCACTGATACTGCCCAACTACTTATTTTTATAATAGGAGTTGACAGTGAATTGCAAGTAACAGAAGAATTACTGTCCATGAGAAGTCTTTTATAGTAGAACCACAGGTGAAGATATATTCAGAGAGGTTTAGATAACTTTGCAAAATTTTAACTTGCCGTGGAACATACTAAAATCGGTCGCAACGGACTAGGCTACAAACTTGTCTGGAACGGGGAAAAGTTTAATAGGACATATTTTCAACGCATGCAGGGAACTGAATTGTCCAGTTTCGTATTTTTTTACGAGAAATCCATGCCGTGTATAGCGATTTTCCATATCATACTGCTGTACGATGGCTTAGTAACGGAGAAGTTTTATCGCTATACAAATTTTAGTTGGAGGCGACGCATAACGTTTCCATGGTAACATTATTTACCACACCCATGGATCATTTTTGTTTGTGTGGAGCATTTTCAATTTCACATCTCTTCTTTAAACTCCTTTCTTCTGCTATGCCTTCTATGATCCCCTCGCCAATAAGTTATTTTTCCATGTATACTATGATTTTACCAAATGGAAGTTACACGTATCGACGTTCACAGATGCGCAATTTGAGAATGTTTTTAATTGTTGTCCTTGGGTATTCGCGCATTTTCTAGCAGGATTCTTCACAAGATATTCAAAAAGGTTTTAATTTAATTTTAATTTTTTAGTGATACAGTTCCCCCATCATGTGCCACCGGCCCGCCCCAAAGCTTCCAAGTGTCAAGTGAGCGCAGGACTCACTACCCTGATTAATACAAAGCAAGGAAGACCAGAAATGACAGAAATAAAATAAATATATGCTAATTTGGTATACGAGGTATACTATATTAGTATACTGGGATATATTATATTAGTATATTGTGAACTATTTTAGAATACTGTATGCTATTTTTTCAGGTATACTATTTTAGTATAAGGGATATACTATTTTAGTATGCGGGACATACTATTTTAGTATACTTTATACTATTTTAGCATACTGGGTATACTATTTTAGTATACGGGGTACTATTTTGCTCTATTGCTCTATTGTTAATTCTTTTTTTATATACAGCAAACTTTATCAAACCAGACAATCAAGAGTCTGGAGACGCAGAATTTTGTGGAGCATAGTCCCAATGGCCAAGATGCCATCACATGCTAATAGGCAAAATACGTAATATTGCCATAAACTTCAGGAAAACATCTTTTGAATGAAAGGCTCGGTTAAATCATAGTCAACAATCGTCAGTTCAAATCATACCAGCCAAGACAACTGGCTGCCATTATCTTCTTGATCATTGTACTTCACCGGATATTTCGGTTTTGCGATTGCAGTCCATGTTTGGAGTTTTTGTAGGACGAGAACATTTTTAGTAGGGCATTTTTTTGCAGATCGCCTGTGCTTCAATAATCCATTACACAAACTGAGCACTTTATTTAACTTGATTTACTCGTAACCTGGATAGTTGGATAGTCCTAGCCACGAGGGATTGGTTCGGATGTAAATTTGTACCGGTCCTTTCAAATGAAGACTGGTGCCGCTACCAAATATATTACCAGGCACATCTGATAAACTGGCACCGTATGAAATCTAAACATGTATGTGCCTGTTAATGGAAAGGTTCGACTCATATATACTGTATCAGTAGAAGAAGTCAGAAAAACTCATGTGTAACCACTGGTACCTGAATGGGAATACCCACTTGACCTTGAACATATGCAATCAGTTGCAGTTTTTCAATTGTGAAAGACGTCGACTTTGGACGAAATTATGTGCAGTGCGTACGAAAAGCAGGATAAGGGATAGGGGTATAATGTGACGCAAGATTCTTAAGAACTGCTTAAGGGTAATTTGGAGTACTCATGTTAAAATGATATGTCGCATGCTCATAGCATCACAGTCCAGGTGGGAGCTGAACGCAAACAGGAGGTGTCGTATATTTTTACGATACATTTCATTCGTGATAACTGACCAAGGTTCGGGACTAAGAAACTACAATGGCCAAATATCTAAAACACGATGCAAGATGTCCAGATCAGACAAATGGCTATCTCAGACTAAGAGATCGCTAAGGCTCAATATCTGTAAAACCTTAAAAAAAACAATAGCTCTATGTGACTTGGAATATGCTTTGTGGAATAGTTTAGACAAATTATTAAACTAAATGAAATAAAATCAACGTCCACCAATTGGGATGAAAACCTCTTTTTAAACATCTTTGAGTTTACACACACAACGGAATTCTGTTGCATAGCCCTGTAACCGGGCCGATTAGCTAGTAGATACCAAACTAAACTTCCATCAACACCTAGAAAACCAAAAAAACCAAAGCTACAAAACGTTTAAATGCCATAAAACCATTTGCAACTACAGGAATCACATAGACCCTGAGAAAGCCATTCAACTTCATAGGGCATTAATCCGTGGAAGCCTAGAATACGGGATTGGTTTTACTCTTAATGCCAAAAAAACAAAAATAAAATCCTTTAACACCCTACTCAACCAATCCTTACGAAGAGTAACAGGATAATTCCATTCCCAATAAGAAGCAAATTCCTAGTCGCCAAACAACTCATTAAAACAATAACCTACCCATCAAGAAATACTCACTTACTAAACAAACTTCAAAATAGCAATCATACACAAAAGCTCTCTGCCATAGAAAAAACTTATAAGGAAAACATAGACACACTAAAAACAATTGCAAGAACAAATTTCAATTACCTAAATAATAACTACCAATACGTCGATATAAGAGTTAACGTACCTGGCTTGACCGTAGGCAAAAAGAATTACAATCCCACTTTGGCTTACCAATTTTGCATGGAAATGATAAAAGAAAATGTATCGATACTTACAATATTTACTGGAATAGGACTATACATCATACAAGAAAAAAAGGTAGACCAAAAATAAGCTTTCAAACTAAAAAATGAAGTATCAATATGTACAACAGAATTGTATGCCATTAAAAAAGCCCTAGAATATGCCATCCTTGAAAAAATCAAATACCCCATTTTATACACAGACAGCCAATCTGCATGTATTATAATCCAAAAAGCCACCAAAGAAAAAATCACGGATGATATCGTAGGTTTTATTATAAATAATTGTGAATATCTAGAAGCTAAAATACAATGGATACGCAGCCACATAAACATAGAGGGCAAATAAATTCTGCACCAGATTCTTTTTGCAAGCAAGCAATCCCTTAACTCTAAATAAAGCCATTTTGTATGCTCTTGAATGCGGACCAAGTGAGACTATCGATGATGCAACATTTTGGGGCAAACTTTAAATAGAGGTACAAGCACAATAATAATGCATATAAATATACATACATATACATATAAATATAAATATAAATATATATTCCATATCCCATAAATAAAAAAAATTACACAGTATACTACAATGAATGCCAAATTAAAAATTAGTATAGACGTATTGGGCCTCAGATCAAGATCAGGCCTCAGTCAGATCAAATGAGATCATACAGCAGAATAAGTATGATCTCATTTGATTTGTGCTCCGTAGGAGATTGAAATGGTAAAAAAATGACATTTGAATTATTTATTAACAAATCGGTCATAAACGCGTTGTTTATTGTTAACTGTTCTTACAGAACAAACGAAAAATTTCACCGCATTGCAATGCATGCTCACAAACACCACATTTGTGTTCCTTTAGAGCACATTGGAATGTTGTCAAAGTTGTCAGATCTATATTTGTGTTTCACCAAGAATTTACACCAACACGAAAATCTAAATTTTCCCCTTTCGAACAATAATTTTCCGGACCGACATTGTTTGTAGCCCCAAAACATTATGTATCCTATAACAGATCAATCGAGTAGTCTTTTAACAGTTTTGTGTGATACGGCTAGGCGGTGCTATTGGCATCACTTAAATTGGGGTGATGTGGTGCTGAGCATGTTAAACGTTACTGTAATATAGCTACGATGAGTATCTTATCGATGGTATCTTACTCGATGAGTAGATTGATAAAGGTTCGACGTGGTTGAAAAAAAGGGACTATCGTCATCATCATAGTTTGAAAGCCATAGATATACATCGATGTTTGTACTCACTGCGTAATAGTGTGTGGCGAACACGTAATGTTTGTCGTGTGTATATTTTATTCAATCCCTACAATGAAAGATATTAACATTAAGCTTAAAAAACACGCCAATCAATTGGTCACACAATCTACTTACCTCTGTCTGGATTATACTCTATCAGTCAGAAGAATATAATCCTTGAAGCAAACACCAAACTACTAACGCTTGATTTCCACACTAGGTTTAATTCCTCAGCTATAATATTGGCACTGTGTATAACGTATCTGGCCATCTGCCGATCTTCATACAAGCAGAAAATGTCCTATGAATAATTGATACATACGTTATTGTGACGACGATTTAAGGCAGTGATGATTTAATAACATATAAATATTGCTTATTAAACAATTACCTCCTTTTACCACCGAACGCCAGCACTTAAAAGAAAACACTCGTTGCTAAAGGTAGGTTTTGTATCGCAGCCCTGCGCTAAATCGGTCGAATGACGAATTGATTAGCCGTAGCACCACATTGATGAGAGCACGTAACACCACAAAATACTTGCAAATGTGTACACTATCAAACTTTTTAGCACTTTTAGCAGTACGGCCTGGCCATTCTTTCGAGTAAAACACCGATTGATTCAATATAAAAGCATCGATTCGGCTCACAACACCACGCAACAACTAGCATGGCACGGATACACGCTGAGAGCTCGAGCGAGGCGAGAGATCGCTCAGCCCCGGATTTTGACAGTTACACGCTTCAAACGCCAAAGGAAACGCTTAAGCAAAATGGCGGTCGGCTGTTTGTTTATGTTTTGAAAAGTGGAGGTTCCGGCCATCATCTTCTAAGCCACTTTGCATTGCAATGCTCCTGCTAAGGATTTGTACCACACACGCAAATATATGTTGTGTTGAAGCTCCCAGCCCCAATTGTCTCATCTTGCATATGTATTGTGCCGGATACCGGTGCTCCCGATCGGTACCTGCCCGATAAGTTCTTGTTTTTTAATCGTGAGGGGAGAAATAAACACACAACACTCGAATAAGGGTGATGCGGCGCTGAAATTTTTCAGTAAAAAAATATTTGTTTACAACATCCTTTGAGAAACAAACAAGCAGTCAGCTGATGATGACAGTTCAAGCGTTGAAAATTGAGTTCTCAAATCTCTCACCTCGCTCGAGCTCTCAGCGTGTATCTGTGCCAGCACAATTTCACATCACTTGCGACATTTTGACAGCACAATGATTTTCCATTTTTCAATCGTAACACATCCATACATCCTCGTGCATCAGACGATTGGCTGTTGAAGCGTTGCCAAACATCCCTAAATTGAAAACATCGATCCGGACGTTTCGAAAAACATTCGAATATAAGTTCGACAACGAAAAATTAATATCTTCCAAAAGACTGCACCATCGACAAATATGCCATTTCAATCAAATTTCGGGATAAATTATGTCTTGAAGAAGTTTTGGTAAAAGAATTTCGGGTAATAGATTTTTGTAGTCTCCCCCCCCCAAGGGTTCGAAGCTACCCTGAAACGTTTCAAGCACATCAATTGGTGGATTGGTCATATGGTGTGACAAATTAAATGTCAACATGGTTTGTTTACATTTTTGTTTTTCATAAATACTGGCGGTTTAAAGCGGAAATTTGAAAGCAACAGAGTGCATTAATTATGAATAATTTTTGTGTGCCAAAAATTACGAGAGGTAATTTTTTATTTCAAACTGCATGCTCAATTAACGCGGCTTGTGGTGTAAGGTAAGCAAAGCATTTTAATGAAAGTAAGCGGCTCGTTTTAACGCATGTAATGCATTTTCTTTCTTTGTAATGCATAATGTGCAGCAATGTGTGTTACATCCGAGAGACACCAAACGGAGAAAACCTGCATGCGCAAAATGACTTAGCCAATGTTTCTGCTAACATATTAGGAAGAGGTGCAGCTTCTGTTCACCGGCAGTGCCTATCTTTCATAATAAGTATAATTTCAATAAGTTACGGTTATTTCCGGTATGTGGATTTGTCCCCCTAAAGTGCCGAATATCTTCATGTGGATGCTTGTAGGAGTTAAAGTGCAGTGAATACGTGAGCAGACGTTGACCGGGTTCAATGGTAAGTTCTCGACAAGGTATGACAAATATTTTACTGTTAGGTTCGTAGCTACTATTAGCCTATGCTCGAAGACGGGATGCTGCTGAATCTGCGAAGAAATTAAACTGCAAAGTCCTGCGTGAAGAACCCTAGCGGTTAATGGTCGGGTTAGTTCTCTACAAAATGTGGAAAATAGTTTACTGTTAGCTTCACAACTGTTAGCCTACGCTGGAAGACGAGATGCTGCCCCTGCCGCGATATCCGATCAGCCGGTAATAAATCATTCGATTTGAGATGTTAGAATACAATCATAGCGTGTTTCGATGCTCCTTTTCAGTGGAGGAAGCAAACATCATCAACAAACACCTCCAGAACATTGGGATCCGCTAATATATCGTCCATGAAGCGCTCAAGTGGCTGGCTTGCGTTGCACAATCCGAATTGTATCATTGTGAAAATAATGAACGGAGTAATACCAGCAGCCTAGAGATGGATTGCAACAGCTGGGACACTTTCTTCGACCAGAACGAAGTGGTATGTAGATCATGGGTATTTGCAACGGGTCTCGAGTTATTTTTTAAAGCATTTTAAATCGATTGATGGACCAGTGGTTTGAATTTGATGCAGCCTGCATGATGTGACCTTGCATTGGAAATGATTTATTTATCGTAATTCGATTACCCACTTCCCGGTGAACGAATGATTCAGGCTAGGTTAAGATATGGTTAAACCCTTTTGCTTCAAGTCCCAACGATAGAAGGATAGCAGCGTCCCAACGACAAAGACGGTATTCGAGGTTTCGCTTTGGATTACCTTACCTTAATAAGGGCTACTTAATGTAGAGCTACTTACCTAATGATTACTCGTGTTAGTATCGAGCACAGGAAATGATATGCACGTGTGAGTTATTTCCCATTTTCTGTCAGCAATACAGCAACTAACGTGTTGGGTAAAATATCTAAGCAATTTGCTATATTTTATTCCCGCCAGCTATCTTGATCCGATTAGTAGATTGATTTTATAGTTTGACCGTGGCCTATGGTGTGGTCTGGTTGTCCAATACTGGTTTCAGTATACTCATGGCAAACCAGCCATTTGGGAAACTCGGCACCTGATACTTTTTTCTCTCTCATTGATTCCAAATTGTTCAATCTACATTTTGAACGCAAATGGAAGAAAACGTGATCGCAGTAGTGGCGCTATGGTTTCAGAAATTGAAGATTGTTCATTATTAGCTTAGTAATTGTATTTTTTCTTCAAGTGATCCAATTCCAGATATTCCAGGAATACCTTTCGAAAATTCCAGGTAACCACACATTTACATCACATTTGTCCTGTAGCAGATAATATAATCTGCTAAACAGCTAAAAACATAATAGCATATAAATAGCAAGAGTGTAACATAGAAAGCAACATTGTATTACGAACTACAGTTACAAGCTCAATAGACAAAAACCAGACCTAGGTCATAAACAATCTAAGGGTTGACAGTAGGGACACGTAGGCCCAAATTCACATAATTACAGAACCAGGAAACAGAACACCATGTGTAGGAAACTAACAGGCCCACCCAAGTCAAGCGAACCATAAACACGGAAAACACATGCTAAGGGAAAACATGCAACGCCCGCTAAGAGGTTCAAGTGCAAGTGCTTGCAGCGCAATCCGAGAACTTGCGCGCATAGCTATGACGCGCGCAACAGAGCCCAGATTGTTTACGAGGTGACAGAACCCAATGAGCGCATAGCAATGACGTGCGCAACGGAGCCCAGATTGTTTACGAGGTGACAAGAACCCAAAACAGGAACACGCGAGCGTGGAAAGGTTCTAGCGTGGGAAAGTAGGTCAGCTTAGGTAGGCTTCGCCCAAACGGTCAGACAAAGGCATCGAACCCACAACATGCACACCCGAACCCAAATGAGTATAAAATAAAGAGCCCGCACAAGGGAAGCGGTAGAGTTAAGCCAGAGTTCAGTTCAGTCACAGTTCAGTCAGAGTGCAGTTGGCTAAGAACCATGAAGTAATTTGTGTCGTCTCTTATCCTGAACCATCGAGAGTCCCCCGACCCACGGTAATTTTTAGCCTCGATGCTTCCCATCAATCCGAAACCCGCGAAGTCCACCATGTTGATCCACCAAGTGATGGACACTAAGATCAAGTCGATGTACAGTTAGGCAAAACGGAATCTTAACACGGCGAGGTTCTGCATATTTGCCACATGGCCACCGTGACCATAATTTGTGACTTCGGTGAAAGTGAAATCGGATCAAGTGAACAAAATGGAAAGTGACGATGGCTTCAACGACGCATTTTTTCAAGAGATAAGGTTCATGCAACGTAACATAACCAAGCTTCTGATAAAAGACCTCATCAAAGCGCTGGAGGAATTCCCAGACGAAGCAGTAAAAACCATATACGAAGAAGAACTGGAAGAATTAATAAAGGAAGCGAAAAACAAGCTAGGGAGTGAAAGTGAAGAAGAGTTGGACGAGTCGAGTGAAACGCTTACCAACTATCTGATGTTCCTAAGAGCAGAAAGAAGATTCATGGAGCAAAACAGAATCTTCACAGATGAAGTGGAAGAATAAAAATGAAGTGAGAAATTGAAGAAAAAAAAAGAGTGAGTTAAGAAGTGTAATCTTCGAATCGGTGTATAGCAGTGTACTGAGAAAAAAAAGTGAACAGTGCATTCGGAAGTGCAGCGAAAAATTAAAAACCATGGCTGTTGGCGGAGAAAGTGAGCCTCAGTTAATAGAGGAGGAAATAATAGAAGAAGAAGAAAACAATGGGGAAGAAAACTATTATTTCGGACCATACATCTCCACGCACCAAGACTTTCTAGAAGCAACTGCGGATACATTAGAAATGCTCCAAACGACAACCCCACAAAGGTTTAACGCGCAGATGCCAGTGTTTTTCAAAATAATTGAAGATTATAACAATAACAAAGAAACGCTAAAGCGCTCGTTCGGTCTAATGTGTGAAGTGCAGTGGGAATTGTTGAAACAATAGAAGAAAAAGTGAACTATTATACAAAAAAAAGTGCTATCAGACAATTACAGTGGATCATCCGATATAGTGAATTTACGAAATAATTGAAAAACAAAAGTGCTACAAAATGGGAGGAAGATCGACTAAACCAGTCACCAAAGTTAGTGCTGACCATGACCTAACAATCGTGCAAAATCAAAACGTGCACTCAGAGCAACATAGCGCACAGGAGTTTAAACTAAACATTATCCTGGTATTACTCACAATGCTGTGCGTGATCAAACTAGTGAAGATTGGCTATAACCAATTGAAGAAGCAAGTACACAAGCAGGCAATAAGAGTAGTTACATTGCCAAAGTGATATTTGTGCGTAATACGACAACACAAGGAAGGCGAGACCACGGTTCATACTTATTGACCGGCGGGATCTAAAGGGACAGGAGTCCCCAACATAGGAAAACAGGAGTCTTCAACGCGGATGCAGAAATTACAAATAAAATTCAACTAATATAAGTAAATTAAAAGTACTTATATTAGTTGAATTTTATTTGTAATTTCTGCATCTGCTAAGAAAAAAAATGAATTAGGTAAGAATAATGCACCCCAAAATAGAACATAAATTGGAAAGACTTAAAGATATACATAAACAGTTAAAAAAGCTAGATAGAAGCTACAGACTCTGTACATTATAGACGTATCAAGATAGCGCAAAGGAAGCGTACAAACAGGTCCAAGCCAAATTAATAAAATACGAAAACGCATTAAAAGAGACAGAATTAACAGAAGCAGTAAAGCTCTCCAGAAACTTATATTTCGAAATAGAAAAATTTCTTGTCATACACAGGCATCAACAAGAAATACAATTGAAAAATAGCAAAAAGAAAATTATTTCATTCAAGGCACTAGCAAAGAGCACAATAATATTAGCTAGAATAACAAAAAACACGAAAATGGCAACGTTTGATTTAAAAGCAGCCACGGGATTAGTACCCATCAGATAAATGAATTTATAAAATATTAGATAAATATTTGCGGGATTACGATGGCGCATCAGATAAATAACCAGCGTTCGAAGCAGCAACTAAATTGCTTTTCGACCTCTACCCAACACACGAGGAAATGATCGTAAAATTCTTATGAACACGTCTAACCGGAAAGGCATGTATAGGACTACCGAAAAACGTAACATCGTTCAAAGAAATGATCGATGACCTAAAAATGAGGTGTGAAGAAAAAATCACACCACAAAAAGTCATTGCCAAATTAAAGGCAATTAAGATTAAAGATACACAAAAACTGTGTAATGAAGTGGAAAAACTCACAGCAAAGTTGAAGGTAATTTATCTGGAACAAGAAATACCAGAAAAGGTAGCAAACGAAATGGTTGTCAAATTAGGGGTTGACACTTTAATAGAGTCAAGTCCAAAATAGAGAAACTAAGACTCTATTAAAAGCAAACAAATTCTCAACCATTGATCTAGCCACACAAACAGTGATGGAAAATGAATCCGAGAACGACACTTCAGTCGTAACAGTAGGTAGAACTCATAGAGTAGAATCATACCAACACTACACCCAACAGAGACATGCGTATAATCCGCAACCACAACACCAAAAATACTTCCCACCAAGAAACAATTCCTTCAGAGGGTACCAGTATAACCCTAGACCAGAGGGAAGATATAACCAACAAAACAACAACAGGACAGGTTATCAACAGCCACGTGCAATAACCAATGGAAACCAGAATTGGCGTTCCAATGGCAGTAGGAATGTCCTGTTAACAACAGAACATAGAAACACTTTTTTAGCCCAACCAACGTCGTTCCAGAACAACGACACATATACGCAGTAAATATATCAGGAACAGATTACATAAAAATCAAATTAGAAGCACCAGACGATGCATATTGCTCGCTCATAGTAGATACAGGAGCAGCAGTGTCATTACTACAGGCGCATAAAGTTAGATCAGATGCTACTGTCGACACCAACAATTTGATAACACTAAAAGGAATCAGCGATAACCCACTCAGTACTTTAGGATCACTACACACAAATTTGTTTTTCAACAACACAACAATTAACCATAAATTTCATTTAGTATCAGGAAACGTAGAGCTACTCGCAGATGGCATATTAGGACGAGATTTCTTCAGAACATACAACTGCGATATTCTTTATCGCATGGAATCACTTTATTTGGTACACAACGGAATTGAAGTATATCGCCTGTTGGAAGATGGAGATATAGGAGGACTTATCTTACCACCCCGGAGTGACGTTATCAAAAGAGTTTATTTACCACAAGTCAAAGAAGAGTCCATCATAATTACTCAAGAAATTTTTTGTGGCAACAGGGATTTTTTGTGGCAACACCATTATAAAACCAGAGACCCAATTCGTTAAATTCATCAATACAAATGAACAACCGATGTTAATTAGAAACAATGAATTCAAACCACATTGTGAGCCTTTAAAAAATTATAACGTACTCAGAGTAAACTCAGTTCATCCAAATAGCAACAATAGAGAAGAAAAACTTTTGAACAAAATAAACATTGAAAATGGTACTCTAACAGATCAAGAGAAATTGAAACAATTAATATCTCAATACAACGACATCTTCTGTTTGGAAAACGACCAAATAACAACTAATAACTTCTATACACAGGAAATCCAACTAAAAGATAATATCCCAACCTATATCCCAAATTACAAACAAATTCATTCACAGACACAAGAAATTCAACAACAAGTTGAAAAATTGTTAAAAGATGATATCGTTGAGCATTCCGTATCATACCATAACTCACCAATTCTGCTAGTACCAAAAAAGTCGACAGACGGAAACAAAAAATGGAGACTGGTAGTCGATTTCAGACAACTGAACAAAAAAGTATTACTAGATAAATTTCCATAACCAAGAATAGACACCATGTTAGACCAGTTAGGAAGAGCGAAATTCTTTAGTACCTTGGATTTGATGTCAGGATTTCATCAAATTCCACTTGAACAAAATTCAAGAAAGTATACCGCATTTTCAACGTCAACCGGGCATTATCAATTTAAACGTATGCCTTTTGGATTAAACATAAGCCCTAACAGCTTTCAACGAATGATGGCTATTGCTATGGCAGGTTTAACACCTGAGCTAGCGTTTGTATATATAGATGATATAATAGTTACTTGATGCAGCGCGCAGCATCACATCAGTAACATAGCTAAGATTTTTGATAGACTAAGAAAATACAATCTTAAACTAAATCCGGAAAAATGTCATTTCTTTAAGACAGAAGTGACATACCTAGGTCATAAGATTACAGATAAAGGAATTTACCCAGATGATTCAAAATATGAATCAATAAGCAAATTTCCAATACCAACCAACGCACACGAATCTAGGCGATTCGTTGCATTTTGCAACTTTTATAGAAAATTTATAAAAGATTTCGCAAAAATAGCGAAACCATTAAATAATTTGATAAAGAAAGATGTAAAATTTGCTTGGACAAAAGAATGTCAAACAGCATTCGACACATTAAAGCAAAATCTATTGTTACCCACCATATTGAAGTACCCAGACTTAACCAAACAATTCATCATAACCACAGATGCATCCGACATGGCATGTGGAGCTGTTTTATCGCAAATAACAAACGGAAACGATTATCCAACCGCGTTTGCCAGCAAAAGTTTTACCCCAGGTGAAAAGAATAAACCGATTATTGAAAAAGAACTAACAGCTATACATTGGGCAATTGATTATTTCAAACCATATGTATGTAAGAAGGAATGTTTGGGAGGTGTACCGCCGCATTAGTGCCGCTGTACCAAAAATAAGAGAGAGTAGGAGAAAGAGAAGCGATGATATGACGATGGGTATAAAAACACTGAATTTTTATAATAAAGAGTTAGTCGCGATCATGTAGCGGAAAGAAGACGCTCGCTGTCTGGTTGTGGTTGTCACTAAATATTCGAAACCCTTTACATTTGGTGTCAGAAGTGGGATAGCGAATTTCCCAGAAACGGTTGTGTACGGAGTAGAGTTTTGTCTTGTATCGGCGCTGGGTGAGCCTGATAGAGCTGTGTGCGGTATCGGTGCTGTGTGCGCTTGGTAGAGCTGTGTGCGTGTGTGATAGGCGCTGTGTGCGCGTGATTCAGCTGGGTGTAATTAAGCGCTGAAAGCGCAGAATTGTCGTGCGCTGCGCTCGCGCGGTGAAACCGTTTGCGGTGTTATTGCTGTGTGCTAAGCAGTCAAAGTGACAAGATGCGGAGACTTCTATGGCTGAAATTGTGCCGAAATCCGAACCAAATAGTGCTGGTATCATGCAACATTACTCGTTTCGTGATGTGGAGGATTCGATTGAAGCATATGGCAAGGACGTAAATCGCGACATCAAAGCTTGGTTCCGAGAATTCGAGAGAGTTGCCACCATGGCAAGGTGGACTGATGAACAAAAGTTCATTATGACGCGTAGAAAAATGGTCGGAGTAGCCCGAAGTTTTATACTGACTCTAAAACATGTTGCGTCATATGTTGCCCTGCGTGCGGCATTGATTAAAGAGTTTGGACCTATCATCCGTGCGAGCGTTGTACATCGGCGGCTCGTTACTCGGCATAAGAAGCAAAGGGAATCTGCATTAGAATATGTGTACGAAATGCAGCGAATAGCAAGCAATGCCGAGATTGACGAAAGCAGCCTCGTGGAGTACATTGCGGATGGCATAACAGCTGAGGCTAGAACAAGAGCGACGCTATATAGAGCAAAAACGATCGTGGAACTTAAAGAAGAATTGTTGTTCCTCGAACGAGCAGAAAAGACGGAGTTAAAAGGAGTGTTGGACAAAAGGAACACACGAATATAGGTGGCGTGCGCAAGTGTTACAGTTGTGGCAAAGTTGGACACGAAGCCCGAGATTGTTTCAAACAAATAAAGTTTTTTGAATGTGGTACCTTTGGGCACCGTTCTCAGGATTGCTCAAAGGAATCTCGATCATTAGTTGATGGTCGCGCTACGGGTTCCAATACGCGAGAAGGAGCACGTGGAAAATGCTTCGATAGTAGTTTCCCGGACCATGAGGCGAAAATACGTAGTAACACGACGCGCGTGAAGTGTTATGGGTGCGGTGCATTTGGACACAAGGCAAGCGAGTGCACAAAAAGGCTTGTGGCGAGAGTTCCTTCGAATTTAGTCCTAGACGGAGAGGAACCAACGGTAAATATGACAATCAGCAATTGTGCGTTGCATACTTTGTTTGACTCCGGGTGTTATTTTAATCTGATCACAGACACAGCTTTTCGCCGAATCGGAGCACCACCTGTAAAGAACATCGCTATTGAACTACACGGCTTCGGAGGAAAGTGTACCCGTGCCGAGGGTAGGATTTCTACGGAAGTTTCGATAAATGACCACACCTATCAGGCAGTGCCATTTTTTATTGTGCCGGACGGTACAATGAAGTACGAATGTATCGTTGGCAGAGAATCCCTGGTATTGTTCGACGCGGTGGTAACAAAGGATGGTATAAGGCTAACACCTCGGCATGTGGAGAAAGACAATAACAACGTGGATGATACGCTGCTCGCGGATGTGTTTCAAGTGGAAAGTGATCAACTAATAACAGTTTCAGGGAAGTATCGCAACGCGATCGAGACAATGTCAGTGGTTTTCAACAAGAAACGTGTCCAGTCAAGTTGGAGATAATACCTGACGGACAAATAACGCCTTTCCGACATCCACCAAGCCGGTTGTCATTTTCGGAATCCAAAGCAGTGGATGATCAGGTAGACGAATGGTTGATAAAAGGCATTGTTAGGCCATCTACATCAGAATATGCTAGCCGTGTTGTGGTGGTTAAGAAGAAAGACGGAACCAACCGAGTTTGCATCGATTATCGGAAACTTAATTCCATGATTTTGAAAGACGGATTCCCTATACCGGTTATTGACGAAGTAGTACAAAAACTTCAAAAGGCGCAGTGGTTCTCGGTTATGGACATGGAAAACGGTTTTTTTTCATGTCCCTGTGAAGAAAACGAGTAAGAAGTATACGGCGTTCGCAACGAAACGTGGTCTGTACGAATTCAATCGAGCACCTTTCGGGCTGTGCAATTCACCGGCGGTCTTTATTCGTTACGTGAACTATGTCTTTCGTGATATGATTGCAAACAACGTGCTAGATTTGTATATGGATGATATGGTCATCCACGGTTCAACGCCAGAAGAGTGTCTATCGAAAACGGAAACAGTGTTAAAAACTGCTGCAGAATACGGCCTAGCGATAAAGTGGAAAAAGTGTCAATTCATGCAACGTGAAGTAAACTTCTTAGGGCATAGAGTGAAGAATGGAACAGTATCACCAGGAACGGAAAAGATAAGTGCAGTGAAAAATTTTAAAGTCCCATTATGCGGGAAAGGCAGTACAGGCTTTCCTTGGGTTGACTGGATTTTTCAGAAAATTTGTGCCGGATTACTCGAAAATAGCTAAACCGTTAACGGATCTCTTAAAGAAGGATGTGCCTTTTGTGATGAATGCGTGTGCGTTGAAAGCTTTCCAACAATTAAAAGAAGAACTAGTGAAAGAACCTGTGCTAATGTTGTTCAACCCGGAAGCAAAAACAGAACTCCACACTGACGCTTCCAAAATAGGATTTGGTGCAGCGTTGATGCAATGGGTTGAAGGAAAATTGCATCCGGTATACTATTGGAGCAAAAAGACAAGTGAATCAGAGGCCAACAAGCATAGCTACATACTCGAAGCAAAAGCAGTGTATCTTGCAGTTAAGAAGTTTAGACAGTACCTTTTGGGCCTTCCGTTTAAACTGGTGACAGATTGTGCCGCTTTTAAAAGCACGTTAAAGAAAACTGAAGTGCCACAAGAAGTGTTGCCATGGGTTATGTTCCTGCAAGACTTTGTTTTTGAGGCAGAACACAGATCGGGCAAAAGAATGCAGCACGTTGACTGTTTGAGTCGCTACCCAGAGGAAGTGATGATTGTGTCGAGTGAGTTAACGGCACGGATTCGTAAAAATCAGCAACAGGACGAGATGATCAGGGCCATTAGTGAAATTCTGGCAGATAGGACATACGGATCGTACAAAAGCAAAGGAGGTTTGTTGTACAACGTTGTGGATGGGAACGATCTGTTAGTGATCCCACGAAACATGCGGAAGCAGATCGTCGATGATGCTCATAATGAGGGCCACTATGGTGTGCAGCGTATTATCCATGGCATAAAACGCAAGTATTGGATCCCACATCTAGAAGAATATGAGCGCGATAGGCAAGAAATTAGAAATGATGCAAAGAAAGCGATCGAGCAGGCACAGGCAAGGTATAAAGAGCACTTCAATAAGAAGAGAAAATCGGAGTATGATTATCAGGTTGGGGATTTAGTAGCGATAAAAAGAACACAGTTTATTAACGGGAAAAAGCTGGGTAATGAATTTTTAGGCCCATACCGAATAGCAAAGGTAAACCGAAATGGGCGGTACAAAGTTGAAAGGGCAGCCGACTTTGAAGGGCCTCGCGTTACCAGCGAGGATAACATCAAAATGTGGGCCTATGCGACGGTAGAATCGGAAGATGAGGGGGAATAGCCAGTGAAAAAAAAACGAAAAAAAAGAGAAAAGGAGATAAGGTAAATTTCACACTTCGAGGATCGAAGTTCGTCAGGAAAGGCCGAATGTAAGAAGGAATGTTTGGGAGGTGTACCGCCGCATTAGTGCCGCTGTACAAAAATAAGAGAGAGTAGGAGAAAGAGAAGCGATGATATGACGATGGGTATAAAAACACGGAATTTTTATAATAAAGAGTTAGTCGCGATCATGTAGCGGAAAGAAGACGCTCGCTGTCTGGTTGTGGTTGTCACTAAATATTCGAAACCCTTTACATGTATACGGGAGAAAATTTCTAGTTCGAACAGATCATAGAACCTTAGTTTACCTGTTCGGCATGAAAAACCCGACCTCTAAGCTCACAAGAATCTGGATTTAGAGGAGTTCGACTTCGATATCGAATTTTTGGCTGGAAAAGCAAATGTAACAGCTGATGCGTTGTCAAGAGTAATAATTAACTCTGACAAACTAAAAGCAAGCATCCCAACAATGAAACAGGAGACAATACTTATGGTTAATACAAGAGCAATGGCGAGAAAAAACCAAAGTACACCGAACAAAACAGCACCTAGCAAACCAGAAGCAAAGACAGGGATTGATCACCCCACAGTCTACGAAGCAAACAAAGCTTCAGAAGTTAAAAAACTTCTTAAAATAAAATCGTACGTAACACAGAACAGAATTGAGCTCGTGGTACATAACCACAACTATAATAAAGCGCTAGGAATGACAGATATTCCTCTAAGAAAAGCAGCGAAGACAAGCCAAACATTAGAGTTTGCGCTGCATCAAGTATGCTTAATCGCTAAGAAGCACAAAAGAAACAAGCTAGCTCTATCCACAAGTGATAGCATTTTCCAATACTATTCCCTGCAGACAATCAAAGAAATCGCAAATAAAGCAATTTCCGATATTGAAATTGTCATATACACGCCACCCAGGTGGATACAATCGCAGGATGAGAGGCTGAGAATAATCTCTGATTATCATATGACCCCTTCGGGAGGACATATAGGCCAATACAGACTATACTGTAAAATACGCGAAAAGTACCAATGGAAAAATATAAAGACGGATATCCGCAATTTCATTAACAATTGTAAAGCATGCATAGTAGATAAGACCACAAAACATACAAAGGAAGAAGCTATCGTGACGACGACACCTTCAAAACCCTTTGACATAATATCAATAGATACAGTAGGACCTTTACCGAAGACAAACAATAATAACAGATACGCAGTTACAATCCAATGTGACTTAACCAAGTACGTTGTAATAATACCAATCTATAACAAAGAAGCAAACACAATAGCAAGAGCATTAGTTGAAAATTTTATTTTAACATTTGGAACATTTTTAGAACTTAAATCAGATCAGGGACTAGAATACAACAACGAAGTATTAGCAAAAATTTCAGAATTTCTCAAAATCAAACAAACTTTTGCCACAGCATATCACCCACAAACAATAGGATCATTAGAAAGAAACCACAGAAGTCTAAATGAATACTTAAGAAGTTACACAAATGAACATCACGATGATTGGGACCAATGGACCAAATTTTACGAATTCGTATACAATACAACAATGCATTCAGCTACAGGTTATACACCATACGAATTAGTGTTCGGAAAACAAGCAAACCTACCACAGGATATTTATAAAACAAAAATTGACCCCATCTACAATATAGAACAATATTACAACGAAATGAGATTTAAACTACAGAAATCAAACGAAATTGCCAGAAACAACCTCATTAAGTCAAAAATCAAAACACAACAACAATTAAACAAGAACACCAACCCATGTAAGATAAAAATAGGAGATCAAGTTCATCTAACCAATGAAAATAGAAAAAATTAGACCCTTTATATATAGGACCATTCACAGTTATCGATTTAAAAGGAGTCAATTGCGTACTCAAGCATGACACAACAAATAAAACTACTACAGTACACAAAAACAGATTAAAACCACACTTTTGAAGAATAATGTTACGCTTGAGCATAACACAATCATAACATTATTCTCCTAAGGAGGGGAGGTGTAGCAGATAATATAATCTGCTAAACAGCTAAAAACATAATAGCATATAAATAGCAAGAGTGTAACATAGAAAGCAACATTGTATTACGAACTACAGTTACAAGCTCAATAGACAAAAACCAGACCTAGGTCATAAACAATCTAAGGGTTGACAGTAGGGACACGTAAGCCCAAATTCACATAATTACAGAACCAGGAAACAGAACACCATGTGTAGGAAACTAACAGGCCCACCCAAGTCAAGCGAACCATAAACACGGAAAACACATGCTAAGGGAAAACATGCAACGCCCGCTAAGAGGTTCAAATGCAAGTGCTTGCAGCGCAATCCGAGAACTTGCGCGCATAGCTATGACGCGCGCAACAGAGCCCAGATTGTTTACGAGGTGACAGAACCCAATGAGCGCATAGCAATGACGTGCGCAACGGAGCCCAGATTGTTTACGAGGTGACAAGAACCCAAAACAGGAACACGCGAGCGTGGAAAGGTTCTAGCGTGGGAAAGTAGGTCAGCTTAGGTAGGCTCCGCCCAAACCGTCAGACAAAGGCATCGAACCCACAACATGCACACCCGAACCCAAATGAGTGTAAAATAAAGAGCCCGCACAAGGGAAGCGGCAGAGTTAAGCCAGAGTTCAGTTCAGTCACAGTTCAGTCAGAGTGCAGTTGGCTAAGAACCATGAAGTAATTTGTGTCGTCTCTTATCCTGAACCATCGAGAGTCCCCCGACCCACGGTAAGGCCTCGATGCTTCCCATCAATCCGAAACCCGCGAAGTCCACCATGTTGATCCACCAAGTGATGGACACTAAGATCAAGTCGATGTACAGTTAGGCAAAACGGAATCTTAACACGGCGAGGTTCTACGTATTTGCCACAGTCCAGAAGGGTACAGAGTATCCTTTTTCATCGATCCAGCCATTTGATGAGCATGAGGATGCCCTGGAAAGTATCAACAATTTCACTTCATGTAGGATATAGTTTATCTTACGGATTCCGCCAAAACTAAGGCGTAAGGATTGGTCTTATCCTTAGGAGTGTAAAGCAAAGTCAAAGGAAAAAAGCTACCCAGACAACCTGACTACACTACGACTTTGTGGTCGTAAAAGCAAATTTTTTCGAAATCGTGCTATTTATATCAAGCCGACAGAGAATAAATGGGAATAAAAACAGAAACTTTTCCAATGATTGGAAAACTTTCAATATTTAACTGTTTAACTGTTTTGTTAAACTGTTTTTACAAATTCCGTTCAGTTGCCGAAAACTCGATATTCAACATAAAATGCTTTGTCAAGTTACGCATTGTCGCATTTGACATTCCAACACGTGCTTCGGTTCATATTAATTGATAGTGATTTCAGTTGTCTATTCAATAGGTTTAATTTGGATTTATTTGTGGTTTGTGCGATTTTTGTTATAATTGTGACCTGATGCAAACCTTGTAAATAAAATGAAAGTGAAATGTCTGAACAACACGAACGAACGAACACGACGAACTAAGAAAAGAAGATATAAGTCATACTGCCGCAGAGCTACCATTTAGCCAAACTGATGATGGTTTGTTTTATTGTCTATTATTTAATCTGTTGGTTAAAATTCATCAGTAATTCGTTCTTCGTTTAAGGTGTAGTGAAACCAGGTTGTGACACAGCAGAAGAGCTTGTTGGCGATGCATCGTTCATCGATGAGGTGGAAGATAACGCTGTTCCTAGTTTCTTCGGCAGCTCTAGCGATGATGAATTTGAGAGTGACGAAGGAGTCATTGATTTGGTGAATTTCTTGTTGATTATTAAGAACTTTCATCACAAACTCGGTCACAAAGTGCGGTCAGTGCCCCTGGTATCAACAAACACCTATAACAGACTGGGACCTTAAACACCAATTAAAAGCAGGGAAAAGTAGCCACATAGCCAACCAAACATTCACACGTAACATCTGTAACAAATATCAACACCACCAACACTTCTTCACCGACGGCCGTTCTAAACGAAGCTGCCGGATGCGGAATACACTCCACTCACGTCAATAGTGCCATTAAACTACCTAACAACACTTCCATTTTTTCCGCAGAAGCAATAGCTATGCTTATCGCTGCCAACGAAAGTCTTCGCAGTGATAAGCCCAACGCGATTTTCACCGACAGCGTCAGAGTACTACCCGCCATAGAACACGGCGTTGTTCGAGACCCACACATCCAACTCTTTGACCAACGCCAACAACATAAAGAAATCCACCAGCATTTGGTGATGAGATCGAAAAACTTGCAAAAAAAAACTATCTGCAGCTCATGTATCGTACGGTACATTTTTAAATGAAACAGCCGCTACTAATATTGTAGAGCCAATAGCGGTACGTACTTTCATGAACGGATTAAAAAACCTTAGCACCAGATTCTTTTTGCAAGCAAGCAATCCCTTAACTCTAAATAAAGCCATTTTGTATGCTCTTGAATGCGGACCAAGTGAGACTATCGATGATGCAACATTTTGGGGCAAACTTTAAATAGAGGTACAAGCACAATAATAATGCATATAAATATAAATACATATACATATAAATATAAATATAAATATATATTCCATATCCCATAAATAAAAAAAATTACACAGTATACTACAATGAATGCCAAAATGAAAAATTAGTATAGACGTATTGGGCCTCAGATCAAGATCAGGCCTCAGTCAGATCAAATGAGATCATACAGCAGAATAAGTATGATCTCATTTGATTTGTGCTCCGTAGGAGATTGAAATGGTAAAAAAATGACATTTGAATTATTTATTAACAAATCGGTCATAAACGCGTTGTTTATTGTAAACTGTTCTTACAGAACAAACGAAAAATTTCACCGCATTGCAATGCATGCTCACAAACACCACATTTGTGTTCCTTTAGAGCACATTGGAATGTTGTCAAAGTTGTCAGATCTATATTTGTGTTTCACCAAGAATTTACACCAACACGAAAATCTAAATTTTCCCCTTTCGAACAATAATTTTCCGGACCGACATTGTTTGTAGCCCCAAAACATTATGTATCCTATAACAGATCAATCGAGTAGTCTTTTAACAGTTTTGTGTGATACGGCTAGGCGGTGCTATTGGCATCACTTAAATTGGGGTGATGTGGTGCTGAGCATGTTAAACGTTACTGTAATATAGCTACGATGAGTATCTTATCGATGGTATCTTACTCGATGAGTAGATTGATAAAGGTTCGACGTGGTTGAAAAAAAGGGACTATCGTCATCATCATAGTTTGAAAGCCAAAGATATACATCCATGTTTGTACTCACTGCGTAATAGTGTGTGGCGAACACGTAATGTTTGTCGTGTGTATATTTTATTCAATCCCTACAATGAAAGATATTAACATTAAGCTTAAAAAACACGCCAATCAATTGGTCACACAATCTACTTACCTCTGTCTGGATTATACTCTATCAGTCAGAAGAATATAATCCTTGAAGCAAACACCAAACTACTAACGCTTGATTTCCACACTAGGTTTAATTCCTCAGCTATAATATTGGCACTGTGTATAACGTATCTGGCCATCTGCCGATCTTCATACAAGCAGAAAATGTCCTATGAATAATTGGTACATACGTTATTGTGACGACGATTTAAGGCAATGATGATTTAATAACATATGAATATTGCTTATTAAACAATTACCTCCTTTTACCACTGAGCACCACCCCATAAAAGAAAACACTCGTTGCTAAAGGTAGGTTTTGTATCGCAGCCCTGCGCTAAATCGGTCGAATGACGAATTGATTAGCCGTAGCACCACATTGATGAGAGCACGTAACACCACAAAACACTTGCAAATGTGTACACTATCAAACTTTTTAGCACTTTTAGCAGTACGGCCTGGCCATTCTTTCGAGTAAAACACCGATTGATTCAATATAAAAGCATCGATTCGGCTCACAACACCACGCAACAACTAGCACAATTTCACATCACTTGCGACATTTTGACAGCACAATGATTTTCCATTTTTCAATCGTAACACATCCATACATCCTCGTGCATCAGACGATTGGCTGTTGAAGCGTTGCCAAACATCCCTAAATTGAAAACATCGATCCGGACGTTTCGAAAAACATTCGAATATAAGTTCGACAACGAAAACTTAATATCTTCCAAAAGACTGCACCATCGACAAATATGCCATTTCAATCAAATTTCGGGATAAATTATGTCTTGAAGAAGTTTTGGTAAAAGAATTTCGGGTAATAGATTTTTGTAGTCTCCCCCCCCCCCAAAGGTTCGAAGCTACCCTGAAACGTTTCAAGCACATCAATTGGTGGTTTGGTCATATGGTGTGACAAATTAAATGTCAACATGGTTTGTTTACATTTTTGTTTTTCATAAATATTAGCGGTTTAAAGCGGAAATTTGAAAGCAACAGAGTGCATTAATTATGAATAATTTTATGTGTGCCAAAAATTACGAGAGGTAATTTTTTATTTCAAACTGCATGCTCAATTAACGCGGCTTGTGGTGTAAGGTAAGCAAAGCATTTTAATGAAAGTAAGCGGCTCGTTTTAACGCATGTAATGCATTTTCTTTCTTTGTAATGCATAATGTGCTGCAATGTGTGTTACATCAGAGAGACACCAAACGGAGAAAACCTGCATGCGCAAAATGACTTAGCCAATGTTTCTGCTAACATATTAGGAAGAGGTGCAGCTTCTGTTCACCGGCAGTACCTATCTTTCATAATAAGTATAATTTCAATAAGTTACGGTTCTTTCCGGTATGTGGATTTGTCCCCCTAAAGTGCCGAATATCTTCATGTGGATGCTTGTAGGAGTTAAAGTGCAGTGAATATGTGAGCAGACGTTGACCGGGTTCAATGGTAAGTTCTCGACAAGGTATGACAAATATTTTACTGTTAGGTTCGTAGCTACTATTAGCCTATGCTCGAAGACGGGATGCTGCTGAATCTGCGAAGAAATTAAACTGCAAAGTCCTGCGTGAAGAACCCTAGCGGTTAATGGTCGGGTTAGTTCTCTACAAAGTGTGGAAAATAGTTTACTGTTAGCTTCACAGCTGTTAGCCTACGCTGGAAGACGAGATGCTGCCCCTGCCGCGATATCCGATCAGCCGGTAATAAATCATTTGATTTGAGATGTTAGAATACAATCATAGCGTGTTTCGATGCTCCTTTTCAGTGGAGGAAGCAAACATCATCAACAAACACCTCCAGAACATTGGGATCCGCTAATATATCGTCCATGAAGCGCTCAACTGGCTGGCTTGCGTTGCACAATCCGAATTGTATCATTGTGAAAATAATGATCGGAGTAATACCGGCAGCCTAGAGATGGATTGCAATAGCTGGGACACTTTCTTCGACCAGAACGAAGTGGTATGTAGATCATGGGTATTTGCAACGGGTCTCGAGTTATTTTTTAAAGCATTTTAAATCGATTGATGGACCAGTGGTTTGAATTTGATGCAGCCTGCATGATGTGACCTTGCATTGGAAATGATTTATTTATCGTAATTCGATTACCCACTTCCCGGTGAACGAATGATTCAGGCTAGGTTAAGATATGGTTAAACCCTTTTGCTTCAAGTCCCAACGATAGAAGGATAGAAGCGTCCCAACGACAAAGACCTTACCTTAATAAGGGCTACTTACCTAATGCTTACTCGTGTTAGTATCGAGCACAGGAAATGATATACACGTGTGAGTTATTTCCCATTTTCTGTCAGCAATACAGCAACTAACGTGTTGGGTAAAATATCTAAGCAATTTGCTTTATTTTATTCCCGCCAGCTATCTTGATCCGATTAGTAGATTGATTTTATAGTTTGACCGTGGCCTATAGTGTGGTCTGGTTGTCCAATACTGGTTTCAGTATACTCATGGCAAACCAGCCATTTGGGAAAATCGGCACCTGATACTTTTTTCTCTCTCATTGATTCCAAATTGTTCTTTCTACATTTTGAACGCAAATGGAAGAAAAAGTGATCGCAGTAGTGGCGCTATGGTTTCCGAAATTGAAGGATGTTTATTATTAGCTTAGTAATTGTATTACATTTTTTCTTCAAGTGATCCAATTCCAGGTATTCCAGGAATACCTTTCGAAAATTCCTGGTAACCACACATTTACATCACATTTGTCCTGAAGGGTACCGAGTATCCTTTTTCATCGATCCAGCCATTTGATGAGCATGAGGATGCCCTGGCAAGTATCAACAATTTCACTTCACGTAGGATATAGTTTATCTTACGGATTCCGCCAAAACTATTTGTAAGGATTGGTCTTATCCTTAGGAGTGTAAAGCAAAGTCAAAGGAAAAAAGCTACCCAGACAACCTGACTACACTACGACTTTGTGGTCGTAAAAGCAAATTTTTTCGAAATCGTGCTATTTATATCATGCCGACAGAGAATAAATGGGAATAAAAACAAAAACTTTTCCAATGACTGGAAAACTTTCAATATTTAACTGTTTAACTGTTTTATTTAACTGCTTTTACAAATTCCGTTCAGTTGCCGAAAACTCGATATTCAACATAAAATGCTTTGTCAAGTTACGCATTGTCGCATTTGACATTCCAACACATGCTTCGGTTCATATTAATTGATAGTGATTTGAGTTGTCTATTCAATAGGTTTAATTTGGATTTATTTGTGGTTTGTGCAATTTTTGTTGTAATTGTGTCCTGATACAAACCTTGTAAATAAAATGAAAATGAAATGTCTGAACAACACTACGCGCAATACTTAAAAAAAGTGGTATTTTGTACCGACGAAAGCGACTCCTGGACGAACTGAGAAAAGAAGATATAAGTCATACTGCCGCAGAGCTACCATTTAACCAAACTGATGATGGTTTGTTTTATTGTCTATTATTTAATCTGTTGGTTAAAATTCATCAGTAATTCGTTCTTCGTTTAAGGTGTAGTGAAACCAGGTTGTGACACAGCAGAAGAGCTTGTTGGCGATGCATCGTTCATCGATGAGGTGGAAGATAACGCTGTTCCTAGTGTCTCCGGCAGCCCTAGCGATGATGAATTTGAGAGTGACGAAGGAGTCATTGATTTGGTGAATTTCGTGTTGATTTTTATGAACTGTCATCACAAACTCGGTCACAAAGTGCGGTCAGTGCCCCTGGTATCAACAAACACCTATAATAGACTGGGACCTTAAACACCAATTAAAAGCAGGGAAAAGTAGCCACATAGCCAACCAAACATTCACACGTCAGATCTGTAACAAGTATCAACACCACCAACACATCTTCACCGACGGCTGTTCTAAACGAAGCTGCCGGATGCGGAATACACTCCACTCACGTCAATAGTGCCATTAAACTACCTAACAACACTTCCATTTTTTCCGCAGAAGCAGTAGCTATGTTTATCGCCGCCGACGAAAGTCTTCGCAGTGTTAAGCCCAACGTGATCTTCACCGACAGCGCCAGAGTACTACATCCAACTCTTTGGCCAACAAAAACAACTAAAGCAATCTATCTCAGCATTTGGTGATGAGATCGAAAAACTTGCAAAAAAAACTATCTGCAGCTCATGTATCGTACGGTACATTTTTAAATGAAACAGCCGCTACTAATATTGTAGAGCCAATAGCGGTACGTACTTTCATGAACGGATTAAAACACCTTAGCACCAGATTCTTTTTGCAAACAAGGAATCCCTTAACTTGTAATAAAGCCATTTTGTATGCTCTTGATTGCGAACAAAGTGAGACTATCGATGATGCAACATTTTGGGGCAAACAATAATAATACATATAAATATAAATATATATCCCATATCCCATAAATAAAAAAAATTACACAGTATACTACAATGAATGCCAAAATGAAAAATTAGTATAGACGTATTGGGCCTCAGATCAAGATCAGGCCTCAGTCAGATCAAATGAGATCATACAGCAGAATAAGTATGATCTCATTTGATTTGTGCTCCGTAGGAGATTGAAATGGTAAAAAAATGACATTTGAATTATTTATTAACAAATCGGTCATAAACGCGTTGTGTATTGTTAACTGTTCTTACAGAACAAACGAAAAATTTCACCGCATTGTAATGCATGCTCACAAACACCACATTTGTGTTCCTTTAGAGCACATTGGAATGTTGTCAAAGTTGTCAGATCTATATTTGTGTTTCACTAAGAATTTACACCAACACGAAAATCTAAATTTTCCCCTTTCGAACAATAATTTTCCGGACCGACATTGTTTGTAGCCCCAAAACATTCTGTATCCTATAACAGATCAATCGAGTAGTCTTTTAACAGTTTTGTGTGATACGGCTAGGCGGTGCTATTGGAATCACTTAAATTGGGGTGATGTGGTGCTGAGCATGTTAAACGTTACTGTAATATAGCTACGATGGTTTACTCGATGAGTACATTGATAAAGGTTCGACGTGGTTGAAAAAAAGGGACTATCGTCATCATCATAGTTTGAAAGCCAAAGATATACATCCATGTTTGTACTCACTGCGTAATAGTGTGTGGCGAACACGTAATGTTTGTCGTGTGTATATTTTATTCAATCCCTACAATGAAAGATATTAACATTAAGCTTAAAAAACACGCCAATCAATTGGTCACACAATCTACTTACCTCTGTCTGGATTATACTCTATCAGTCAGAAGAATATAATCCTTGAAGCAAACACCAAACTACTAACGCTTGATTTCCACACTAGGTTTAATTCCTCAGCTATAATATTGGCACTGTGTATAACGTATCTGGCCATCTGCCGATCTTCATACAAGCAGAAAATGTCCTATGAATAATTGGTACATACGTTATTGTGACGACGATTTAAGGCAATGATGATTTAATAACATATGAATATTGCTTATTAAACAATTACCTCCTTTTACCACTGAGCACCACCCCATAAAAGAAAACACTCGTTGCTAAAGGTAGGTTTTGTATCGCAGCCCTGCGCTAAATCGGTCGAATGACGAATTGATTAGCCGTAGCACCACATTGATGAGAGCACGTAACACCACAAAACACTTGCAAATGTGTACACTATCAAACTTTTTAGCACTTTTAGCATTACGGCCTGGCCATTCTTTCGAGTAAAACATCGATTGATTCAATATAAAAGCATCGATTCGGCTCACAACACCACGCAACAACTAGCACAATTTCACATCACTTGCGACATTTTGACAGCACAATGATTTTCCATTTTTCAATCGTAACACATCCATACATCCTCGTGCATCAGACGATTGGCTGTTGAAGCGTTGCCAAACATCCCTAAATTGAAAACATCGATCCGGACGTTTCGAAAAACATTCGAATATAAGTTCGACAACGAAAACTTAATATCTTCCAAAAGACTGCACCATCGACAAATATGCCATTTCAATCAAATTTCGGGATAAATTATGTCTTGAAGAAGTTTTGGTAAAAGAATTTCGGGTAATAAATTTTTGTAGTCTCCCCCCCCCCAAGGGTTCGAAGCTACCCTGAAACGTTTCAAGCACATCAATTGGTGGTTTGGTCATATGGTGTGACAAATTAAATGTCAACATGGTTTGTTTACATTTTTGTTTTTCATAAATATTGGCGGTTTAAAGCGGAAATTTGAAAGCAACAGAGTGCATTAATTATGAATAATTTTTGTGTGCCAAAAATTACGAGAGGTAATTTTTTATTTCAAACTGCATGCTCAATTAACGCGGCTTGTGGTGTAAGGTAAGCAAAGCATTTTAATGAAAGTAAGCGGCTCGTTTTAACGCATGTAATGCATTTTCTTTCTTTGTAATGCATAATGTGCTGCAATGTGTGTTACATCCGAGAGACACCAAACGGAGAAAACCTGCATGCGCAAAATGACTTAGCCAATGTTTCTGCTAACATATTAGGAAGAGGTGCAGCTTCTGTTCACCGGCAGTACCTATCTTTCATAATAAGTATAATTTCAATAACTTACGGTTCTTTCCGGTATGTGGATTTGTCCCCCTAAAGTGCCGAATATCTTCATGTGGATGCTTGTAGGAGTTAAAGTGCAGTGAATATGTGAGCAGACGTTGACCGGGTTCAATGGTAAGTTCTCGACAAGGTATGACAAATATTTTACTGTTAGGTTCGTAGCTACTATTAGCCTATGCTCGAAGACGGGATGCTGCTGAATCTGCGAAGAAATTAAACTGCAAAGTCCTGCGTGAAGAACCCTAGCGGTTAATGGTCGGGTTAGTTCTCTACAAAGTGTGGAAAATAGTTTACTGTTAGCTTCACAGCTGTTAGCCTACGCTGGAAGACGAGATGCTGCCCCTGCCGCGATATCCGATCAGCCGGTAATACATCATTTGATTTGAGATGTTAGAATACAATCATAGCGTGTTTCGATGCTCCTTTTCAGTGGAGGAAGCAAACATCATCAACAAACACCTCCAGAACATTGGGATCCGCTAATATATCGTCCATGAAGCGCTCAAGTGGCTGGCTTGCGTTGCACAATCCGAATTGTATCATTGTGAAAATAATGATCGGAGTAATACCGGCAGCCTAGAGATGGATTGCAATAGCTGGGACACTTTCTTCGACCAGAACGAAGTGGTATGTAGATCATGGGTATTTGCAACGGGTCTCGAGTTATTTTTTAAAGCATTTTAAATCGATTGATGGACCAGTGGTTTGAATTTGATGCAGCCTGCATGATGTGACCTTGCATTGGAAATGATTTATTTATCGTAATTCGATTACCCACTTCCCGGTGAACGAATGATTCAGGCTAGGTTAAGATATGGTTAAACCCTTTTGCTTCAAGTCCCAACGATAGAAGGATAGAAGCGTCCCAACGACAAAGACCTTACCTTAATAAGGGCTACTTACCTAATGCTTACTCGTGTTAGTATCGAGCACAGGAAATGATATACACGTGTGAGTTATTTCCCATTTTCTGTCAGCAATACAGCAACTAACGTGTTGGGTAAAATATCTAAGCAATTTGCTTTATTTTATTCCCCTTTTCTTGATCCGATTAGTAGATTGATTTTATAGTTTGACCGTGGCCTATAGTGTGGTCTGGTTGTCCAATACTGGTTTCAGTATACTCATGGCAAACCAGCCATTTGGGAAAATCGGCACCTGATACTTTTTTCTCTCTCATTGATTCCAAATTGTTCTATCTACATTTTGAACGCAAATGGAAGAAAAAGTGATCGCAGTAGTGGCGCTATGGTTTCCGAAATTGAAGGATGTTTATTATTAGCTTAGTAATTGTATTACATTTTTTCTTCAAGTGATCCAATTCCAGGTATTCCAGGAATACCTTTCGAAAATTCCAGGTAACCACACATTTACATCACATTTGTCCTGAAGGGTACCGAGTATCCTTTTTCATCGATCCAGCCATTTGATGAGCATGAGGATGCCCTGGCAAGTATCAACAATTTCACTTCACGTAGGATATAGTTTATCTTACGGATTCCGCCAAAACTATTTGTAAGGATTGGTCTTATCCTTAGGAGTGTAAAGCAAAGTCAAAGGAAAAAAGCTACCCAGACAACCTGACTACACTACGACTTTGTGGTCGTAAAAGCAAATTTTTTCGAAATCGTGCTATTTATATCATGCCGACAGAGAATAAATGGGAATAAAAACAAAAACTTTTCCAATGACTGGAAAACTTTCAATATTTAACTGTTTAACTGTTTTATTTAACTGCTTTTACAAATTCCGTTCAGTTGCCGAAAACTCGATATTCAACATAAAATGCTTTGTCAAGTTACGCATTGTCGCATTTGACATTCCAACACATGCTTCGGTTCATATTAATTGATAGTGATTTGAGTTGTCTATTTAATAGGTTTAATTTGGATTTATTTGTGGTTTGTGCAATTTTTGTTATAATTGTGACCTGATGCAAACCTTGTAAATAAAATGAAAGTGAAATGTCTGAACAACACTACGCGCAATACTTAAAAAAAGTGGTATTTTGTACCGACGAAAGCGACTCCTGGACGAACTGAGAAAAGAAGATATAAGTCATACTGCCGCAGAGCTACCATTTAACCAAACTGATGATGGTTTGTTTTATTGTCTATTATTTAGTCTATTGGTTAAAATTCATCAGTAATTCGTTCTTCGTTTAAGGTGTAGTGAAACCAGGTTGTGACACAGCAGAAGAGCTTGTTGGCGATGCATCGTTCATCGATGAGGTGGAAGATAACGCTGTTCCTAGTGTCTCCGGCAGCCCTAGCGATGATGAATTTGAGAGTGACGAAGGAGTCATTGATTTGGTGAATTTCGTGTTGATTTTTACGAACTGTCATCACAAACTCGGTCACAAAGTGCGGTCAGTGCCCCTGGTATCAACAAACACCTATAATAGACTGGGACCTTAAACACCAATTAAAAGCAGGGAAAAGTAGCCACATAGCCAACCAAACATTCACACGTCAGATCTGTAACAAGTATCAACACCACCAACACATCTTCACCGACGGCTGTTCTAAACGAAGCTGCCGGATGCGGAATACACTCCACTCACGTCAATAGTGCCATTAAACTACCTAACAACACTTCCATTTTTTCCGCAGAAGCAGTAGCTATGTTTATCGCCGCCGACGAAAGTCTTCGCAGTGTTAAGCCCAACGTGATCTTCACCGACAGCGCCAGAGTACTACATCCAACTCTTTGGCCAACAAAAACAACTAAAGCAATCTATCTCAGCATTTGCTGATGAGATCGAAAAACTTGCAAAAAAAACTATCTGCAGCTCATGTATCGTACGGTACATTTTTAAATGAAACAGCCGCTACTAATATTGTAGAGCCAATAGCGGTACGTACTTTCATGAACGGATTAAAACACCTTAGCACCAGATTCTTTTTGCAAACAAGGAATCCCTTAACTTGTAATAAAGCCATTTTGTATGCTCTTGATTGCGGACAAAGTGAGACTATCGATGATGCAACATTTTGGGGCAAACTTTAAATAGAGGTACAAACAATAATAATACATATAAATATAAATATATATCCCATATCCCATAAATAAAAAAAATTACACAGTATACTACAATGAATGCCAAAATGAAAAATTAGTATAGACGTATTGGGCCTCAGATCAAGATCAGGCCTCAGTCAGATCAAATGAGATCATACAGCAGAATAAGTATGATCTCATTTGATTTGTGCTCCGTAGGAGATTGAAATGGTAAAAAAATGACATTTGAATTATTTATTAACAAATCGGTCATAAACGCGTTGTGTATTGTTAACTGTTCTTACAGAACAAACGAAAAATTCCACCGCATTGTAATGCATGCTCACAAACACCACATTTGTGTTCCTTTAGAGCACATTGGAATGTTGTCAAAGTTGTTAGATCTATATTTGTGTTTCACTAAATTTTCCCCTTTCGAACAATAATTTTCCGGACCGACATTGTTTGTAGCCCCAAAACATTCTGTATCCTATAACAGATCAATCGAGTAGTCTTTTAACAGTTTTGTGTGATACGGCTAGGCGGTGCTATTGGAATCACTTAAATTGGGGTGATGTGGTGCTGAGCATGTTAAACGTTACTGTAATATAGCTACGATGGTTTACTCGATGAGTACATTGATAAAGGTTCGACGTGGTTGAAAAAAAGGGACTATCGTCATCATCATAGTTTGAAAGCCAAAGATATACATCCATGTTTGTACTCACTGCGTAATAGTGTGTGGCGAACACGTAATGTTTGTCGTGTGTTATTTTATTCAATCCCTACAATGAAAGATATTAACATTAAGCTTAAAAAACACGCCAATCAATTGGTCACACAATCTACTTACCTCTGTCTGGATTATACTCTATCAGTCAGAAGAATATAATCCTTGAAGCAAACACCAAACTACTAACGCTTGATTTCCACACTAGGTTTAATTCCTCAGCTATAATATTGGCACTGTGTATAACGTATCTGGCCATCTGCCGATCTTCATACAAGCAGAAAATGTCCTATGAATAATTGGTACATACGTTATTGTGACGACGATTTAAGGCAATGATGATTTAATAACATATGAATATTGCTTATTAAACAATTACCTCCTTTTACCACTGAGCACCACCCCATAAAAGAAAACACTCGTTGCTAAAGGTAGGTTTTGTATCGCAGCCCTGCGCTAAATCGGTCGAATGACGAATTGATTAGCCGTAGCACCACATTGATGAGAGCACGTAACACCACAAAACACTTGCAAATGTGTACACTATCAAACTTTTTAGCACTTTTAGCAGTACGGCCTGGCCATTCTTTCGAGTAAAACACCGATTGATTCAATATAAAAGCATCGATTCGGCTCACAACACCACGCAACAACTAGCACAATTTCACATCACTTGCGACATTTTGACAGCACAATGATTTTCCATTTTTCAATCGTAACACATCCATACATCCTCGTGCATCAGACGATTGGCTGTTGAAGCGTTGCCAAACATCCCTAAATTGAAAACATCGATCCGGACGTTTCGAAAAACATTCGAATATAAATTCGACAACGAAAAATTAATATCTTCCAAAAGACTGCACCATCGACAAATATGCCATTTCAATCAAATTTCGGGATAAATTATGTCTTGAAGAAGTTTTGGTAAAAGAATTTCGGGTAATAAATTTTTGTAGTCTCCCCCCCCCCCAAGGGTTCGAAGCTACCCTGAAACGTTTCAAGCACATCAATTGGTGGTTTGGTCATATGGTGTGACAAATTAAATGTCAACATGGTTTGTTTACATTTTTGTTTTTCATAAATATTGGCGGTTTAAAGCGGAAATTTGAAAGCAACAGAGTGCATTAATTATGAATAATTTTTGTGTGCCAAAAATTACGAGAGGTAATTTTTTATTTCAAACTGCATGCTCAATTAACGCGGCTTGTGGTGTAAGGTAAGCAAAGCATTTTAATGAAAGTAAGCGGCTCGTTTTAACGCATGTAATGCATTTTCTTTCTTTGTAATGCATAATGTGCTGCAATGTGTGTTACATCCGAGAGACACCAAACGGAGAAAACCTGCATGCGCAAAATGACTTAGCCAATGTTTCTGCTAACATATTAGGAAGAGGTGCAGCTTCTGTTCACCGGCAGTACCTATCTTTCATAATAAGTATAATTTCAATAAGTTACGGTTCTTTCCGGTATGTGGATTTGTCCCCCTAAAGTGCCGAATATCTTCATGTGGATGCTTGTAGGAGTTAAAGTGCAGTGAATATGTGAGCAGACGTTGACCGGGTTCAATGGTAAGTTCTCGACAAGGTATGACAAATATTTTACTGTTAGGTTCGTAGCTACTATTAGCCTATGCTCGAAGACGGGATGCTGCTGAATCTGCGAAGAAATTAAACTGCAAAGTCCTGCGTGAAGAACCCTAGCGGTTAATGGTCGGGTTAGTTCTCTACAAAATGTGGAAAATAGTTTACTGTTAGCTTCACAACTGTTAGCCTACGCTGGAAGACGAGATGCTGCCCCTGCCGCGATATCCGATCAGCCGGTAATAAATCATTCGATTTGAGATGTTAGAATACAATCATAGCGTGTTTCGATGCTCCTTTTCAGTGGAGGAAGCAAACATCATCAACAAACACCTCCAGAACATTGGGATCCGCTAATATATCGTCCATGAAGCGCTCAAGTGGCTGGCTTGCGTTGCACAATCCGAATTGTATCATTGTGAAAATAATGAACGGAGTAATACCGGCAGCCTAGAGATGGATTGCAACAGCTGGGACACTTTCTTCGACCAGAACGAAGTGGTATGTAGATCATGGGTATTTGCAACGGGTCTCGAGTTATTTTTTAAAGCATTTTAAATCGATTGATGGACCAGTGGTTTGAATTTGATGCAGCCTGCATGATGTGACCTTGCATTGGAAATGATTTATTTATCGTAATTCGATTACCCACTTCCCGGTGAACGAATGATTCAGGCTAGGTTAAGATATGGTTAAACCCTTTTGCTTCAAGTCCCAACGATAGAAGGATAGAAGCGTCCCAACGACAAAGACCTTACCTTAATAAGGGCTACTTACCTAATGCTTACTCGTGTTAGTATCGAGCACAGGAAATGATATACACGTGTGAGTTATTTCCCATTTTCTGTCAGCAATACAGCAACTAACGTGTTGGGTAAAATATCTAAGCAATTTGCTTTATTTTATTCCCCTTTTCTTGATCCGATTAGTAGATTGATTTTATAGTTTGACCGTGGCCTATAGTGTGGTCTGGTTGTCCAATACTGGTTTCAGTATACTCATGGCAAACCAGCCATTTGGGAAAATCGGCACCTGATACTTTTTTCTCTCTCATTGATTCCAAATTGTTCTATCTACATTTTGAACGCAAATGGAAGAAAAAGTGATCGCAGTAGTGGCGCTATGGTTTCCGAAATTGAAGGATGTTTATTATTAGCTTAGTAATTGTATTACATTTTTTCTTCAAGTGATCCAATTCCAGGTATTCCAGGAATACCTTTCGAAAATTCCAGGTAACCACACATTTACATCACATTTGTCCTGAAGGGTACCGAGTATCCTTTTTCATCGATCCAGCCATTTGATGAGCATGAGGATGCCCTGGCAAGTATCAACAATTTCACTTCACGTAGGATATAGTTTATCTTACGGATTCCGCCAAAACTATTTGTAAGGATTGGTCTTATCCTTAGGAGTGTAAAGCAAAGTCAAAGGAAAAAAGCTACCCAGACAACCTGACTACACTACGACTTTGTGGTCGTAAAAGCAAATTTTTTCGAAATCGTGCTATTTATATCATGCCGACAGAGAATAAATGGGAATAAAAACAAAAACTTTTCCAATGACTGGAAAACTTTCAATATTTAACTGTTTAACTGTTTTATTTAACTGCTTTTACAAATTCCGTTCAGTTGCCGAAAACTCGATATTCAACATAAAATTCTTTGTCAAGTTACGCATTGTCGCATTTGACATTCCAACACATGCTTCGGTTCATATTAATTGATAGTGATTTGAGTTGTCTATTCAATAGGTTTAATTTGGATTTATTTGTGGTTTGTGCAATTACTATGAATAATTGGTACATACGTTATTGTGACGACGATTTAAGGCAATGATGATTTAATAACATATGAATATTGCTTATTAAACAATTACCTCCTTTTACCACTGAGCACCACCCCATAAAAGAAAACACTCGTTGCTAAAGGTAGGTTTTGTATCGCAGCCCTGCGCTAAATCGGTCGAATGACGAATTGATTAGCCGTAGCACCACATTGATGAGAGCACGTAACACCACAAAACACTTGCAAATGTGTACACTATCAAACTTTTTAGCACTTTTAGCAGTACGGCCTGGCCATTCTTTCGAGTAAAACATCGATTGATTCAATATAAAAGCATCGATTCGGCTCACAACACCACGCAACAACTAGCACAATTTCACATCACTTGCGACATTTTGACAGCACAATGATTTTCCATTTTTCAATCGTAACACATCCATACATCCTCGTGCATCAGACGATTGGCTGTTGAAGCGTTGCCAAACATCCCTAAATTGAAAACATCGATCCGGACGTTTCGAAAAACATTCGAATATAAGTTCGACAACGAAAAATTAATATCTTCCAAAAGACTGCACCATCGACAAATATGCCATTTCAATCAAATTTCGGGATAAATTATGTCTTGAAGAAGTTTTGGTAAAAGAATTTCGGGTAATAAATTTTTGTAGTCTCCCCCCCCCCAAGGGTTCGAAGCTACCCTGAAATCGCAGTAATCGCAGTAGTGGCGCTATGGTTTCCGAAATTGAAGGATGTTTATTATTAGCTTAGTAATTGTATTACATTTTTTCTTCAAGTGATCCAATTCCAGGTATTCCAGGAATACCTTTCGAAAATTCCAGGTAACCACACATTTACATCACATTTGTCCTGAAGGGTACCGAGTATCCTTTTTCATCGATCCAGCCATTTGATGAGCATGAGGATGCCCTGGCAAGTATCAACAATTTCACTTCACGTAGGATATAGTTTATCTTACGGATTCCGCCAAAACTATTTGTAAGGATTGGTCTTATCCTTAGGAGTGTAAAGCAAAGTCAAAGGAAAAAAGCTACCCAGACAACCTGACTACACTACGACTTTGTGGTCGTAAAAGCAATTTTTTTCGAAATCGTGCTATTTATATCATGCCGACAGAGAATAAATGGGAATAAAAACAAAAACTTTTCCAATGACTGGAAAACTTTCAATATTTAACTGTTTAACTGTTTTATTTAACTGCTTTTACAAATTCCGTTCAGTTGCCGAAAACTCGATATTCAACATAAAATGCTTTGTCAAGTTACGCATTGTCGCATTTGACATTCCAACACATGCTTCGGTTCATATTAATTGATAGTGATTTGAGTTGTCTATTCAATAGGTTTAATTTGGATTTATTTGTGGTTTGTGCAATTTTTGTTGTAATTGTGTCCTGATACAAACCTTGTAAATAAAATGAAAATGAAATGTCTGAACAACACTACGCGCAATACTTAAAAAAAGTGGTATTTTGTACCGACGAAAGCGACTCCTGGACGAACTGAGAAAAGAAGATATAAGTCATACTGCCGCAGAGCTACCATTTAACCAAACTGATGATGGTTTGTTTTATTGTCTATTATTTAATCTGTTGGTTAAAATTCATCAGTAATTCGTTCTTCGTTTAAGGTGTAGTGAAACCAGGTTGTGACACAGCAGAAGAGCTTGTTGGCGATGCATCGTTCATCGATGAGGTGGAAGATAACGCTGTTCCTAGTGTCTCCGGCAGCCCTAGCGATGATGAATTTGAGAGTGACGAAGGAGTCATTGATTTGGTGAATTTCGTGTTGATTTTTATGAACTGTCATCACAAACTCGGTCACAAAGTGCGGTCAGTGCCCCTGGTATCAACAAACACCTATAATAGACTGGGACCTTAAACACCAATTAAAAGCAGGGAAAAGTAGCCACATAGCCAACCAAACATTCACACGTCAGATCTGTAACAAGTATCAACACCACCAACACATCTTCACCGACGGCTGTTCTAAACGAAGCTGCCGGATGCGGAATACACTCCACTCACGTCAATAGTGCCATTAAACTACCTAACAACACTTCCATTTTTTCCGCAGAAGCAGTAGCTATGTTTATCGCCGCCGACGAAAGTCTTCGCAGTGTTAAGCCCAACGTGATCTTCACCGACAGCGCCAGAGTACTACATCCAACTCTTTGGCCAACAAAAACAACTAAAGCAATCTATCTCAGCATTTGGTGATGAGATCGAAAAACTTGCAAAAAAAACTATCTGCAGCTCATGTATCGTACGGTACATTTTTAAATGAAACAGCCGCTACTAATATTGTAGAGCCAATAGCGGTACGTACTTTCATGAACGGATTAAAACACCTTAGCACCAGATTCTTTTTGCAAACAAGGAATCCCTTAACTTGTAATAAAGCCATTTTGTATGCTCTTGATTGCGGACAAAGTGAGACTATCGATGATGCAACATTTTGGGGCAAACTTTAAATAGAGGTACAAACAATAATAATACATATAAATATAAATATATATCCCATATCCCATAAATAAAAAAAATTACACAGTATACTACAGTGAATGCCAAAATGAAAAATTAGTATAGACGTATTGAGCCTCAGATCAAGATCAGGCCTCAGTCAGATCAAATGAGATCATACAGCAGAATAAGTATGATCTCATTTGATTTGTGCTCCGTAGGAGATTGAAATGGTAAAAAAATGACATTTGAATTATTTATTAACAAATCGGTCATAAACGCGTTGTGTATTGTTAACTGTTCTTACAGAACAAACGAAAAATTCCACCGCATTGTAATGCATGCTCACAAACACCACATTTGTGTTCCTTTAGAGCACATTGGAATGTTGTCAAAGTTGTTAGATCTATATTTGTGTTTCACTAAATTTTCCCCTTTCGAACAATAATTTTCCGGACCGACATTGTTTGTAGCCCCAAAACATTCTGTATCCTATAACAGATCAATCGAGTAGTCTTTTAACAGTTTTGTGTGATACGGCTAGGCGGTGCTATTGGAATCACTTAAATTGGGGTGATGTGGTGCTGAGCATGTTAAACGTTACTGTAATATAGCTACGATGGTTTACTCGATGAGTACATTGATAAAGGTTCGACGTGGTTGAAAAAAAGGGACTATCGTCATCATCATAGTTTGAAAGCCAAAGATATACATCCATGTTTGTACTCACTGCGTAATAGTGTGTGGCGAACACGTAATGTTTGTCGTGTGTTATTTTATTCAATCCCTACAATGAAAGATATTAACATTAAGCTTAAAAAACACGCCAATCAATTGGTCACACAATCTACTTACCTCTGTCTGGATTATACTCTATCAGTCAGAAGAATATAATCCTTGAAGCAAACACCAAACTACTAACGCTTGATTTCCACACTAGGTTTAATTCCTCAGCTATAATATTGGCACTGTGTATAACGTATCTGGCCATCTGCCGATCTTCATACAAGCAGAAAATGTCCTATGAATAATTGGTACATACGTTATTGTGACGACGATTTAAGGCAATGATGATTTAATAACATATGAATATTGCTTATTAAACAATTACCTCCTTTTACCACTGAGCACCACCCCATAAAAGAAAACACTCGTTGCTAAAGGTAGGTTTTGTATCGCAGCCCTGCGCTAAATCGGTCGAATGACGAATTGATTAGCCGTAGCACCACATTGATGAGAGCACGTAACACCACAAAACACTTGCAAATGTGTACACTATCAAACTTTTTAGCACTTTTAGCAGTACGGCCTGGCCATTCTTTCGAGTAAAACACCGATTGATTCAATATAAAAGCATCGATTCGGCTCACAACACCACGCAACAACTAGCACAATTTCACATCACTTGCGACATTTTGACAGCACAATGATTTTCCATTTTTCAATCGTAACACATCCATACATCCTCGTGCATCAGACGATTGGCTGTTGAAGCGTTGCCAAACATCCCTAAATTGAAAACATCGATCCGGACGTTTCGAAAAACATTCGAATATAAGTTCGACAACGAAAAATTAATATCTTCCAAAAGACTGCACCATCGACAAATATGCCATTTCAATCAAATTTCGGGATAAATTATGTCTTGAAGAAGTTTTGGTAAAAGAATTTCGGGTAATAAATTTTTGTAGTCTCCCCCCCCCCAAGGGTTCGAAGCTACCCTGAAACGTTTCAAGCACATCAATTGGTGGTTTGGTCATATGGTGTGACAAATTAAATGTCAACATGGTTTGTTTACATTTTTGTTTTTCATAAATATTGGCGGTTTAAAGCGGAAATTTGAAAGCAACAGAGTGCATTAATTATGAATAATTTTTGTGTGCCAAAAATTACGAGAGGTAATTTTTTATTTCAAACTGCATGCTCAATTAACGCGGCTTGTGGTGTAAGGTAAGCAAAGCATTTTAATGAAAGTAAGCGGCTCGTTTTAACGCATGTAATGCATTTTCTTTCTTTGTAATGCATAATGTGCTGCAATGTGTGTTACATCCGAGAGACACCAAACGGAGAAAACCTGCATGCGCAAAATGACTTAGCCAATGTTTCTGCTAACATATTAGGAAGAGGTGCAGCTTCTGTTCACCGGCAGTACCTATCTTTCATAATAAGTATAATTTCAATAAGTTACGGTTCTTTCCGGTATGTGGATTTGTCCCCCTAAAGTGCCGAATATCTTCATGTGGATGCTTGTAGGAGTTAAAGTGCAGTGAATATGTGAGCAGACGTTGACCGGGTTCAATGGTAAGTTCTCGACAAGGTATGACAAATATTTTACTGTTAGGTTCCGTAGCTACTATTAGCCTATGCTCGAAGACGGGATGCTGCTGAATCTGCGAAGAAATTAAACTGCAAAGTCCTGCGTGAAGAACCCTAGCGGTTAATGGTCGGGTTAGTTCTCTACAAAGTGTGGAAAATAGTTTACTGTTAGCTTCACAGCTGTTAGCCTACGCTGGAAGACGAGATGCTGCCCCTGCCGCGATATCCGATCAGCCGGTAATAAATCATTTGATTTGAGATGTTAGAATACAATCATAGCGTGTTTCGATGCTCCTTTTCAGTGGAGGAAGCAAACATCATCAACAAACACCTCCAGAACATTGGGATCCGCTAATATATCGTCCATGAAGCGCTCAACTGGCTGGCTTGCGTTGCACAATCCGAATTGTATCATTGTGAAAATAATGATCGGAGTAATACCGGCAGCCTAGAGATGGATTGCAATAGCTGGGACACTTTCTTCGACCAGAACGAAGTGGTATGTAGATCATGGGTATTTGCAACGGGTCTCGAGTTATTTTTTAAAGCATTTTAAATCGATTGATGGACCAGTGGTTTGAATTTGATGCAGCCTGCATGATGTGACCTTGCATTGGAAATGATTTATTTATCGTAATTCGATTACCCACTTCCCGGTGAACGAATGATTCAGGCTAGGTTAAGATATGGTTAAACCCTTTTGCTTCAAGTCCCAACGATAGAAGGATAGAAGCGTCCCAACGACAAAGACCTTACCTTAATAAGGGCTACTTACCTAATGCTTACTCGTGTTAGTATCGAGCACAGGAAATGATATACACGTGTGAGTTATTTCCCATTTTCTGTCAGCAATACAGCAACTAACGTGTTGGGTAAAATATCTAAGCAATTTGCTTTATTTTATTCCCGCCTGCTATCTTGATCCGATTAGTAGATTGATTTTATAGTTTGACCGTGGCCTATAGTGTGGTCTGGTTGTCCAATACTGGTTTCAGTATACTCATGGCAAACCAGCCATTTGGGAAAATCGGCACCTGATACTTTTTTCTCTCTCATTGATTCCAAATTGTTCTATCTACATTTTGAACGCAAATGGAAGAAAAAGTGATCGCAGTAGTGGCGCTATGGTTTCCGAAATTGAAGGATGTTTATTATTAGCTTAGTAATTGTATTACATTTTTTCTTCAAGTGATCCAATTCCAGGTATTCCAGGAATACCTTTCGAAAATTCCAGGTAACCACACATTTACATCACATTTGTCCTGAAGGGTACCGAGTATCCTTTTTCATCGATCCAGCCATTTGATGAACATGAGGATGCCCTGGCAAGTATCAACAATTTCACTTCACGTAGGATATAGTTTATCTTACGGATTCCGCCAAAACTATTTGTAAGGATTGGTCTTATCCTTAGGAGTGTAAAGCAAAGTCAAAGGAAAAAAGCTACCCAGACAACCTGACTACACTACGACTTTGTGGTCGTAAAAGCAAATTTTTTCGAAATCGTGCTATTTATATCATGCCGACAGAGAATAAATGGGAATAAAAACAAAAACTTTTCCAATGACTGGAAAACTTTCAATATTTAACTGTTTAACTGTTTTATTTAACTGCTTTTACAAATTCCGTTCAGTTGCCGAAAACTCGATATTCAACATAAAATGCTTTGTCAAGTTACGCATTGTCGCATTTGACATTCCAACACATGCTTCGGTTCATATTAATTGATAGTGATTTGAGTTGTCTATTCAATAGGTTTAATTTGGATTTATTTGTGGTTTGTGCAATTTTTGTTGTAATTGTGTCCTGATACAAACCTTGTAAATAAAATGAAAATGAAATGTCTGAACAACACTACGCGCAATACTTAAAAAAAGTGGTATTTTGTACCGACGAAAGCGACTCCTGGACGAACTGAGAAAAGAAGATATAAGTCATACTGCCGCAGAGCTACCATTTAACCAAACTGATGATGGTTTGTTTTATTGTCTATTATTTAGTCTATTGGTTAAAATTCATCAGTAATTCGTTCTTCGTTTAAGGTGTAGTGAAACCAGGTTGTGACACAGCAGAAGAGCTTGTTGGCGATGCATCGTTCATCGATGAGGTGGAAGATAACGCTGTTCCTAGTGTCTCCGGCAGCTCTAGCGATGATGAATTTGAGAGTGACGAAGGAGTCATTGATTTGGTGAATTTCGTGTTGATTTTTATGAACTGTCATCACAAACTCGGTCACAAAGTGCGGTCAGTGCCCCTGGTATCAACAAACACCTATAATAGACTGGGACCTTAAACACCAATTAAAAGCAGGGAAAAGTAGCCACATAGCCAACCAAACATTCACACGTCAGATCTGTAACAAGTATCAACACCAGCAACACATCTTCACCGACGGCCGTTCTAAACGAAGCTGCCGGATGCGGAATACACTCCACTCACGTCAATAGTGCCATTAAACTACCTAACAACACTTCCATTTTTTTCCGCAGAAGCAGTAGCTATGCTTATCGCCGCCGACGAAAGTCTTCGCAGTGTTAAGCCCAACGTGATCTTCACCGACAGCGCCAGAGTACTACCCGCCATAGAACACGGCGTTGTTCGAGACCCACACATCCAACTCTTTGGCCAACAAAAACAACTAAAGCAATCCATCTCAGCATTTGGTGATGAGATCGAAAAACTTGCAAAAAAAACTATCTGCAGCTCATGTATCGTACGGTACATTTTTAAATGAAACAGCCGCTACTAATATTGTAGAGCCAATAGCGGTACGTACTTTCATGAACGGATTAAAACACCTTAGCACCAGATTCTTTTTGCAAACAAGGAATCCTTTAACTTGTAATAAAGCCATGCTCTTGATTGCGGACCAAGTGAGACTATCGATGATGCAACATTTTGGGGCAAACTTTAAATAGAGGTACAAACAATAATAATACATATAAATATAAATATATATCCCATATCCCATAAATAAAAAAAATTACACAGTATACTACAATGAATGCCAAAATGAAAAATTAGTATAGACGTATTGGGCCTCAGATCAAGATCAGGCCTCAGTCAGATCAAATGAGATCATACAGCAGAATAAGTATGATCTCATTTGATTTGTGCTCCGTAGGAGATTGAAATGGTAAAAAAATGACATTTGAATTATTTATTAACAAATCGGTCATAAACGCGTTGTGTATTGTTAACTGTTCTTACAGAACAAACGAAAAATTCCACCGCATTGTAATGCATGCTCACAAACACCACATTTGTGTTCCTTTAGAGCACATTGGAATGTTGTCAAAGTTGTTAGATCTATATTTGTGTTTCACTAAATTTTCCCCTTTCGAACAATAATTTTCCGGACCGACATTGTTTGTAGCCCCAAAACATTCTGTATCCTATAACAGATCAATCGAGTAGTCTTTTAACAGTTTTGTGTGATACGGCTAGGCGGTGCTATTGGAATCACTTAAATTGGGGTGATGTGGTGCTGAGCATGTTAAACGTTACTGTAATATAGCTACGATGGTTTACTCGATGAGTACATTGATAAAGGTTCGACGTGGTTGAAAAAAAGGGACTATCGTCATCATCATAGTTTGAAAGCCAAAGATATACATCCATGTTTGTACTCACTGCGTAATAGTGTGTGGCGAACACGTAATGTTTGTCGTGTGTTATTTTATTCAATCCCTACAATGAAAGATATTAACATTAAGCTTAAAAAACACGCCAATCAATTGGTCACACAATCTACTTACCTCTGTCTGGATTATACTCTATCAGTCAGAAGAATATAATCCTTGAAGCAAACACCAAACTACTAACGCTTGATTTCCACACTAGGTTTAATTCCTCAGCTATAATATTGGCACTGTGTATAACGTATCTGGCCATCTGCCGATCTTCATACAAGCAGAAAATGTCCTATGAATAATTGGTACATACGTTATTGTGACGACGATTTAAGGCAATGATGATTTAATAACATATGAATATTGCTTATTAAACAATTACCTCCTTTTACCACTGAGCACCACCCCATAAAAGAAAACACTCGTTGCTAAAGGTAGGTTTTGTATCGCAGCCCTGCGCTAAATCGGTCGAATGACGAATTGATTAGCCGTAGCACCACATTGATGAGAGCACGTAACACCACAAAACACTTGCAAATGTGTACACTATCAAACTTTTTAGCACTTTTAGCAGTACGGCCTGGCCATTCTTTCGAGTAAAACACCGATTGATTCAATATAAAAGCATCGATTCGGCTCACAACACCACGCAACAACTAGCACAATTTCACATCACTTGCGACATTTTGACAGCACAATGATTTTCCATTTTTCAATCGTAACACATCCATACATCCTCGTGCATCAGACGATTGGCTGTTGAAGCGTTGCCAAACATCCCTAAATTGAAAACATCGATCCGGACGTTTCGAAAAACATTCGAATATAAGTTCGACAACGAAAAATTAATATCTTCCAAAAGACTGCACCATCGACAAATATGCCATTTCAATCAAATTTCGGGATAAATTATGTCTTGAAGAAGTTTTGGTAAAAGAATTTCGGGTAATAAATTTTTGTAGTCTCCCCCCCCCCAAGGGTTCGAAGCTACCCTGAAACGTTTCAAGCACATCAATTGGTGGTTTGGTCATATGGTGTGACAAATTAAATGTCAACATGGTTTGTTTACATTTTTGTTTTTCATAAATATTGGCGGTTTAAAGCGGAAATTTGAAAGCAACAGAGTGCATTAATTATGAATAATTTTTGTGTGCCAAAAATTACGAGAGGTAATTTTTTATTTCAAACTGCATGCTCAATTAACGCGGCTTGTGGTGTAAGGTAAGCAAAGCATTTTAATGAAAGTAAGCGGCTCGTTTTAACGCATGTAATGCATTTTCTTTCTTTGTAATGCATAATGTGCAGCAATGTGTGTTACATCCGAGAGACACCAAACGGAGAAAACCTGCATGCGCAAAATGACTTAGCCAATGTTTCTGCTAACATATTAGGAAGAGGTGCAGCTTCTGTTCACCGGCAGTACCTATCTTTCATAATAAGTATAATTTCAATAAGTTACGGTTCTTTCCGGTATGTGGATTTGTCCCCCTAAAGTGCCGAATATCTTCATGTGGATGCTTGTAGGAGTTAAAGTGCAGTGAATATGTGAGCAGACGTTGACCGGGTTCAATGGTAAGTTCTCGACAAGGTATGACAAATATTTTACTGTTAGGTTCGTAGCTACTATTAGCCTATGCTCGAAGACGGGATGCTGCTGAATCTGCGAAGAAATTAAACTGCAAAGTCCTGCGTGAAGAACCCTAGCGGTTAATGGTCGGGTTAGTTCTCTACAAAGTGTGGAAAATAGTTTACTGTTAGCTTCACAGCTGTTAGCCTACGCTGGAAGACGAGATGCTGCCCCTGCCGCGATATCCGATCAGCCGGTAATAAATCATTTGATTTGAGATGTTAGAATACAATCATAGCGTGTTTCGATGCTCCTTTTCAGTGGAGGAAGCAAACATCATCAACAAACACCTCCAGAACATTGGGATCCGCTAATATATCGTCCATGAAGCGCTCAACTGGCTGGCTTGCGTTGCACAATCCGAATTGTATCATTGTGCAAATAATGATCGGAGTAATACCGGCAGCCTAGAGATGGATTGCAATAGCTGGGACACTTTCTTCGACCAGAACGAAGTGGTATGTAGATCATGGGTATTTGCAACGGGTCTCGAGTTATTTTTTAAAGCATTTTAAATCGATTGATGGACCAGTGGTTTGAATTTGATGCAGCCTGCATGATGTGACCTTGCATTGGAAATGATTTATTTATCGTAATTCGATTACCCACTTCCCGGTGAACGAATGATTCAGGCTAGGTTAAGATATGGTTAAACCCTTTTGCTTCAAGTCCCAACGATAGAAGGATAGAAGCGTCCCAACGACAAAGACCTTACCTTAATAAGGGCTACTTACCTAATGCTTACTCGTGTTAGTATCGAGCACAGGAAATGATATACACGTGTGAGTTATTTCCCATTTTCTGTCAGCAATACAGCAACTAACGTGTTGGGTAAAATATCTAAGCAATTTGCTTTATTTTATTCCCGCCAGCTATCTTGATCCGATTAGTAGATTGATTTTATAGTTTGACCGTGGCCTATAGTGTGGTCTGGTTGTCCAATACTGGTTTCAGTATACTCATGGCAAACCAGCCATTTGGGAAAATCGGCACCTGATACTTTTTTCTCTCTCATTGATTCCAAATTGTTCTATCTACATTTTGAACGCAAATGGAAGAAAAAGTGATCGCAGTAGTGGCGCTATGGTTTCCGAAATTGAAGGATGTTTATTATTAGCTTAGTAATTGTATTACATTTTTTCTTCAAGTGATCCAATTCCAGGTATTCCAGGAATACCTTTCGAAAATTCCAGGTAACCACACATTTACATCACATTTGTCCTGAAGGGTACCGAGTATCCTTTTTCATCGATCCAGCCATTTGATGAGCATGAGGATGCCCTGGCAAGTATCAACAATTTCACTTCACGTAGGATATAGTTTATCTTACGGATTCCGCCAAAACTATTTGTAAGGATTGGTCTTATCCTTAGGAGTGTAAAGCAAAGTCAAAGGAAAAAAGCTACCCAGACAACCTGACTACACTACGACTTTGTGGTCGTAAAAGCAAATTTTTTCGAAATCGTGCTATTTATATCATGCCGACAGAGAATAAATGGGAATAAAAACAAAAACTTTTCCAATGACTGGAAAACTTTCAATATTTAACTGTTTAACTGTTTTATTTAACTGCTTTTACAAATTCCGTTCAGTTGCCGAAAACTCGATATTCAACATAAAATTCTTTGTCAAGTTACGCATTGTCGCATTTGACATTCCAACACATGCTTCGGTTCATATTAATTGATAGTGATTTGAGTTGTCTATTCAATAGGTTTAATTTGGATTTATTTGTGGTTTGTGCAATTACTATGAATAATTGGTACATACGTTATTGTGACGACGATTTAAGGCAATGATGATTTAATAACATATGAATATTGCTTATTAAACAATTACCTCCTTTTACCACTGAGCACCACCCCATAAAAGAAAACACTCGTTGCTAAAGGTAGGTTTTGTATCGCAGCCCTGCGCTAAATCGGTCGAATGACGAATTGATTAGCCGTAGCACCACATTGATGAGAGCACGTAACACCACAAAACACTTGCAAATGTGTACACTATCAAACTTTTTAGCACTTTTAGCAGTACGGCCTGGCCATTCTTTCGAGTAAAACATCGATTGATTCAATATAAAAGCATCGATTCGGCTCACAACACCACGCAACAACTAGCACAATTTCACATCACTTGCGACATTTTGACAGCACAATGATTTTCCATTTTTCAATCGTAACACATCCATACATCCTCGTGCATCAGACGATTGGCTGTTGAAGCGTTGCCAAACATCCCTAAATTGAAAACATCGATCCGGACGTTTCGAAAAACATTCGAATATAAGTTCGACAACGAAAAATTAATATCTTCCAAAAGACTGCACCATCGACAAATATGCCATTTCAATCAAATTTCGGGATAAATTATGTCTTGAAGAAGTTTTGGTAAAAGAATTTCGGGTAATAAATTTTTGTAGTCTCCCCCCCCCCAAGGGTTCGAAGCTACCCTGAAATCGCAGTAATCGCAGTAGTGGCGCTATGGTTTCCGAAATTGAAGGATGTTTATTATTAGCTTAGTAATTGTATTACATTTTTTCTTCAAGTGATCCAATTCCAGGTATTCCAGGAATACCTTTCGAAAATTCCAGGTAACCACACATTTACATCACATTTGTCCTGAAGGGTACCGAGTATCCTTTTTCATCGATCCAGCCATTTGATGAGCATGAGGATGCCCTGGCAAGTATCAACAATTTCACTTCACGTAGGATATAGTTTATCTTACGGATTCCGCCAAAACTATTTGTAAGGATTGGTCTTATCCTTAGGAGTGTAAAGCAAAGTCAAAGGAAAAAAGCTACCCAGACAACCTGACTACACTACGACTTTGTGGTCGTAAAAGCAATTTTTTTCGAAATCGTGCTATTTATATCATGCCGACAGAGAATAAATGGGAATAAAAACAAAAACTTTTCCAATGACTGGAAAACTTTCAATATTTAACTGTTTAACTGTTTTATTTAACTGCTTTTACAAATTCCGTTCAGTTGCCGAAAACTCGATATTCAACATAAAATGCTTTGTCAAGTTACGCATTGTCGCATTTGACATTCCAACACATGCTTCGGTTCATATTAATTGATAGTGATTTGAGTTGTCTATTCAATAGGTTTAATTTGGATTTATTTGTGGTTTGTGCAATTTTTGTTGTAATTGTGTCCTGATACAAACCTTGTAAATAAAATGAAAATGAAATGTCTGAACAACACTACGCGCAATACTTAAAAAAAGTGGTATTTTGTACCGACGAAAGCGACTCCTGGACGAACTGAGAAAAGAAGATATAAGTCATACTGCCGCAGAGCTACCATTTAACCAAACTGATGATGGTTTGTTTTATTGTCTATTATTTAATCTGTTGGTTAAAATTCATCAGTAATTCGTTCTTCGTTTAAGGTGTAGTGAAACCAGGTTGTGACACAGCAGAAGAGCTTGTTGGCGATGCATCGTTCATCGATGAGGTGGAAGATAACGCTGTTCCTAGTGTCTCCGGCAGCCCTAGCGATGATGAATTTGAGAGTGACGAAGGAGTCATTGATTTGGTGAATTTCGTGTTGATTTTTATGAACTGTCATCACAAACTCGGTCACAAAGTGCGGTCAGTGCCCCTGGTATCAACAAACACCTATAATAGACTGGGACCTTAAACACCAATTAAAAGCAGGGAAAAGTAGCCACATAGCCAACCAAACATTCACACGTCAGATCTGTAACAAGTATCAACACCACCAACACATCTTCACCGACGGCTGTTCTAAACGAAGCTGCCGGATGCGGAATACACTCCACTCACGTCAATAGTGCCATTAAACTACCTAACAACACTTCCATTTTTTCCGCAGAAGCAGTAGCTATGTTTATCGCCGCCGACGAAAGTCTTCGCAGTGTTAAGCCCAACGTGATCTTCACCGACAGCGCCAGAGTACTACATCCAACTCTTTGGCCAACAAAAACAACTAAAGCAATCTATCTCAGCATTTGGTGATGAGATCGAAAAACTTGCAAAAAAAACTATCTGCAGCTCATGTATCGTACGGTACATTTTTAAATGAAACAGCCGCTACTAATATTGTAGAGCCAATAGCGGTACGTACTTTCATGAACGGATTAAAACACCTTAGCACCAGATTCTTTTTGCAAACAAGGAATCCCTTAACTTGTAATAAAGCCATTTTGTATGCTCTTGATTGCGGACAAAGTGAGACTATCGATGATGCAACATTTTGGGGCAAACTTTAAATAGAGGTACAAACAATAATAATACATATAAATATAAATATATATCCCATATCCCATAAATAAAAAAAATTACACAGTATACTACAGTGAATGCCAAAATGAAAAATTAGTATAGACGTATTGAGCCTCAGATCAAGATCAGGCCTCAGTCAGATCAAATGAGATCATACAGCAGAATAAGTATGATCTCATTTGATTTGTGCTCCGTAGGAGATTGAAATGGTAAAAAAATGACATTTGAATTATTTATTAACAAATCGGTCATAAACGCGTTGTGTATTGTTAACTGTTCTTACAGAACAAACGAAAAATTCCACCGCATTGTAATGCATGCTCACAAACACCACATTTGTGTTCCTTTAGAGCACATTGGAATGTTGTCAAAGTTGTTAGATCTATATTTGTGTTTCACTAAATTTTCCCCTTTCGAACAATAATTTTCCGGACCGACATTGTTTGTAGCCCCAAAACATTCTGTATCCTATAACAGATCAATCGAGTAGTCTTTTAACAGTTTTGTGTGATACGGCTAGGCGGTGCTATTGGAATCACTTAAATTGGGGTGATGTGGTGCTGAGCATGTTAAACGTTACTGTAATATAGCTACGATGGTTTACTCGATGAGTACATTGATAAAGGTTCGACGTGGTTGAAAAAAAGGGACTATCGTCATCATCATAGTTTGAAAGCCAAAGATATACATCCATGTTTGTACTCACTGCGTAATAGTGTGTGGCGAACACGTAATGTTTGTCGTGTGTTATTTTATTCAATCCCTACAATGAAAGATATTAACATTAAGCTTAAAAAACACGCCAATCAATTGGTCACACAATCTACTTACCTCTGTCTGGATTATACTCTATCAGTCAGAAGAATATAATCCTTGAAGCAAACACCAAACTACTAACGCTTGATTTCCACACTAGGTTTAATTCCTCAGCTATAATATTGGCACTGTGTATAACGTATCTGGCCATCTGCCGATCTTCATACAAGCAGAAAATGTCCTATGAATAATTGGTACATACGTTATTGTGACGACGATTTAAGGCAATGATGATTTAATAACATATGAATATTGCTTATTAAACAATTACCTCCTTTTACCACTGAGCACCACCCCATAAAAGAAAACACTCGTTGCTAAAGGTAGGTTTTGTATCGCAGCCCTGCGCTAAATCGGTCGAATGACGAATTGATTAGCCGTAGCACCACATTGATGAGAGCACGTAACACCACAAAACACTTGCAAATGTGTACACTATCAAACTTTTTAGCACTTTTAGCAGTACGGCCTGGCCATTCTTTCGAGTAAAACACCGATTGATTCAATATAAAAGCATCGATTCGGCTCACAACACCACGCAACAACTAGCACAATTTCACATCACTTGCGACATTTTGACAGCACAATGATTTTCCATTTTTCAATCGTAACACATCCATACATCCTCGTGCATCAGACGATTGGCTGTTGAAGCGTTGCCAAACATCCCTAAATTGAAAACATCGATCCGGACGTTTCGAAAAACATTCGAATATAAGTTCGACAACGAAAAATTAATATCTTCCAAAAGACTGCACCATCGACAAATATGCCATTTCAATCAAATTTCGGGATAAATTATGTCTTGAAGAAGTTTTGGTAAAAGAATTTCGGGTAATAAATTTTTGTAGTCTCCCCCCCCCCAAGGGTTCGAAGCTACCCTGAAACGTTTCAAGCACATCAATTGGTGGTTTGGTCATATGGTGTGACAAATTAAATGTCAACATGGTTTGTTTACATTTTTGTTTTTCATAAATATTGGCGGTTTAAAGCGGAAATTTGAAAGCAACAGAGTGCATTAATTATGAATAATTTTTGTGTGCCAAAAATTACGAGAGGTAATTTTTTATTTCAAACTGCATGCTCAATTAACGCGGCTTGTGGTGTAAGGTAAGCAAAGCATTTTAATGAAAGTAAGCGGCTCGTTTTAACGCATGTAATGCATTTTCTTTCTTTGTAATGCATAATGTGCTGCAATGTGTGTTACATCCGAGAGACACCAAACGGAGAAAACCTGCATGCGCAAAATGACTTAGCCAATGTTTCTGCTAACATATTAGGAAGAGGTGCAGCTTCTGTTCACCGGCAGTACCTATCTTTCATAATAAGTATAATTTCAATAAGTTACGGTTCTTTCCGGTATGTGGATTTGTCCCCCTAAAGTGCCGAATATCTTCATGTGGATGCTTGTAGGAGTTAAAGTGCAGTGAATATGTGAGCAGACGTTGACCGGGTTCAATGGTAAGTTCTCGACAAGGTATGACAAATATTTTACTGTTAGGTTCCGTAGCTACTATTAGCCTATGCTCGAAGACGGGATGCTGCTGAATCTGCGAAGAAATTAAACTGCAAAGTCCTGCGTGAAGAACCCTAGCGGTTAATGGTCGGGTTAGTTCTCTACAAAGTGTGGAAAATAGTTTACTGTTAGCTTCACAGCTGTTAGCCTACGCTGGAAGACGAGATGCTGCCCCTGCCGCGATATCCGATCAGCCGGTAATAAATCATTTGATTTGAGATGTTAGAATACAATCATAGCGTGTTTCGATGCTCCTTTTCAGTGGAGGAAGCAAACATCATCAACAAACACCTCCAGAACATTGGGATCCGCTAATATATCGTCCATGAAGCGCTCAACTGGCTGGCTTGCGTTGCACAATCCGAATTGTATCATTGTGAAAATAATGATCGGAGTAATACCGGCAGCCTAGAGATGGATTGCAATAGCTGGGACACTTTCTTCGACCAGAACGAAGTGGTATGTAGATCATGGGTATTTGCAACGGGTCTCGAGTTATTTTTTAAAGCATTTTAAATCGATTGATGGACCAGTGGTTTGAATTTGATGCAGCCTGCATGATGTGACCTTGCATTGGAAATGATTTATTTATCGTAATTCGATTACCCACTTCCCGGTGAACGAATGATTCAGGCTAGGTTAAGATATGGTTAAACCCTTTTGCTTCAAGTCCCAACGATAGAAGGATAGAAGCGTCCCAACGACAAAGACCTTACCTTAATAAGGGCTACTTACCTAATGCTTACTCGTGTTAGTATCGAGCACAGGAAATGATATACACGTGTGAGTTATTTCCCATTTTCTGTCAGCAATACAGCAACTAACGTGTTGGGTAAAATATCTAAGCAATTTGCTTTATTTTATTCCCGCCTGCTATCTTGATCCGATTAGTAGATTGATTTTATAGTTTGACCGTGGCCTATAGTGTGGTCTGGTTGTCCAATACTGGTTTCAGTATACTCATGGCAAACCAGCCATTTGGGAAAATCGGCACCTGATACTTTTTTCTCTCTCATTGATTCCAAATTGTTCTATCTACATTTTGAACGCAAATGGAAGAAAAAGTGATCGCAGTAGTGGCGCTATGGTTTCCGAAATTGAAGGATGTTTATTATTAGCTTAGTAATTGTATTACATTTTTTCTTCAAGTGATCCAATTCCAGGTATTCCAGGAATACCTTTCGAAAATTCCAGGTAACCACACATTTACATCACATTTGTCCTGAAGGGTACCGAGTATCCTTTTTCATCGATCCAGCCATTTGATGAACATGAGGATGCCCTGGCAAGTATCAACAATTTCACTTCACGTAGGATATAGTTTATCTTACGGATTCCGCCAAAACTATTTGTAAGGATTGGTCTTATCCTTAGGAGTGTAAAGCAAAGTCAAAGGAAAAAAGCTACCCAGACAACCTGACTACACTACGACTTTGTGGTCGTAAAAGCAAATTTTTTCGAAATCGTGCTATTTATATCATGCCGACAGAGAATAAATGGGAATAAAAACAAAAACTTTTCCAATGACTGGAAAACTTTCAATATTTAACTGTTTAACTGTTTTATTTAACTGCTTTTACAAATTCCGTTCAGTTGCCGAAAACTCGATATTCAACATAAAATGCTTTGTCAAGTTACGCATTGTCGCATTTGACATTCCAACACATGCTTCGGTTCATATTAATTGATAGTGATTTGAGTTGTCTATTCAATAGGTTTAATTTGGATTTATTTGTGGTTTGTGCAATTTTTGTTGTAATTGTGTCCTGATACAAACCTTGTAAATAAAATGAAAATGAAATGTCTGAACAACACTACGCGCAATACTTAAAAAAAGTGGTATTTTGTACCGACGAAAGCGACTCCTGGACGAACTGAGAAAAGAAGATATAAGTCATACTGCCGCAGAGCTACCATTTAACCAAACTGATGATGGTTTGTTTTATTGTCTATTATTTAGTCTATTGGTTAAAATTCATCAGTAATTCGTTCTTCGTTTAAGGTGTAGTGAAACCAGGTTGTGACACAGCAGAAGAGCTTGTTGGCGATGCATCGTTCATCGATGAGGTGGAAGATAACGCTGTTCCTAGTGTCTCCGGCAGCTCTAGCGATGATGAATTTGAGAGTGACGAAGGAGTCATTGATTTGGTGAATTTCGTGTTGATTTTTATGAACTGTCATCACAAACTCGGTCACAAAGTGCGGTCAGTGCCCCTGGTATCAACAAACACCTATAATAGACTGGGACCTTAAACACCAATTAAAAGCAGGGAAAAGTAGCCACATAGCCAACCAAACATTCACACGTCAGATCTGTAACAAGTATCAACACCAGCAACACATCTTCACCGACGGCCGTTCTAAACGAAGCTGCCGGATGCGGAATACACTCCACTCACGTCAATAGTGCCATTAAACTACCTAACAACACTTCCATTTTTTTCCGCAGAAGCAGTAGCTATGCTTATCGCCGCCGACGAAAGTCTTCGCAGTGTTAAGCCCAACGTGATCTTCACCGACAGCGCCAGAGTACTACCCGCCATAGAACACGGCGTTGTTCGAGACCCACACATCCAACTCTTTGGCCAACAAAAACAACTAAAGCAATCCATCTCAGCATTTGGTGATGAGATCGAAAAACTTGCAAAAAAAACTATCTGCAGCTCATGTATCGTACGGTACATTTTTAAATGAAACAGCCGCTACTAATATTGTAGAGCCAATAGCGGTACGTACTTTCATGAACGGATTAAAACACCTTAGCACCAGATTCTTTTTGCAAACAAGGAATCCTTTAACTTGTAATAAAGCCATGCTCTTGATTGCGGACCAAGTGAGACTATCGATGATGCAACATTTTGGGGCAAACTTTAAATAGAGGTACAAACAATAATAATACATATAAATATAAATATATATCCCATATCCCATAAATAAAAAAAATTACACAGTATACTACAATGAATGCCAAAATGAAAAATTAGTATAGACGTATTGGGCCTCAGATCAAGATCAGGCCTCAGTCAGATCAAATGAGATCATACAGCAGAATAAGTATGATCTCATTTGATTTGTGCTCCGTAGGAGATTGAAATGGTAAAAAAATGACATTTGAATTATTTATTAACAAATCGGTCATAAACGCGTTGTGTATTGTTAACTGTTCTTACAGAACAAACGAAAAATTCCACCGCATTGTAATGCATGCTCACAAACACCACATTTGTGTTCCTTTAGAGCACATTGGAATGTTGTCAAAGTTGTTAGATCTATATTTGTGTTTCACTAAATTTTCCCCTTTCGAACAATAATTTTCCGGACCGACATTGTTTGTAGCCCCAAAACATTCTGTATCCTATAACAGATCAATCGAGTAGTCTTTTAACAGTTTTGTGTGATACGGCTAGGCGGTGCTATTGGAATCACTTAAATTGGGGTGATGTGGTGCTGAGCATGTTAAACGTTACTGTAATATAGCTACGATGGTTTACTCGATGAGTACATTGATAAAGGTTCGACGTGGTTGAAAAAAAGGGACTATCGTCATCATCATAGTTTGAAAGCCAAAGATATACATCCATGTTTGTACTCACTGCGTAATAGTGTGTGGCGAACACGTAATGTTTGTCGTGTGTTATTTTATTCAATCCCTACAATGAAAGATATTAACATTAAGCTTAAAAAACACGCCAATCAATTGGTCACACAATCTACTTACCTCTGTCTGGATTATACTCTATCAGTCAGAAGAATATAATCCTTGAAGCAAACACCAAACTACTAACGCTTGATTTCCACACTAGGTTTAATTCCTCAGCTATAATATTGGCACTGTGTATAACGTATCTGGCCATCTGCCGATCTTCATACAAGCAGAAAATGTCCTATGAATAATTGGTACATACGTTATTGTGACGACGATTTAAGGCAATGATGATTTAATAACATATGAATATTGCTTATTAAACAATTACCTCCTTTTACCACTGAGCACCACCCCATAAAAGAAAACACTCGTTGCTAAAGGTAGGTTTTGTATCGCAGCCCTGCGCTAAATCGGTCGAATGACGAATTGATTAGCCGTAGCACCACATTGATGAGAGCACGTAACACCACAAAACACTTGCAAATGTGTACACTATCAAACTTTTTAGCACTTTTAGCAGTACGGCCTGGCCATTCTTTCGAGTAAAACACCGATTGATTCAATATAAAAGCATCGATTCGGCTCACAACACCACGCAACAACTAGCACAATTTCACATCACTTGCGACATTTTGACAGCACAATGATTTTCCATTTTTCAATCGTAACACATCCATACATCCTCGTGCATCAGACGATTGGCTGTTGAAGCGTTGCCAAACATCCCTAAATTGAAAACATCGATCCGGACGTTTCGAAAAACATTCGAATATAAGTTCGACAACGAAAAATTAATATCTTCCAAAAGACTGCACCATCGACAAATATGCCATTTCAATCAAATTTCGGGATAAATTATGTCTTGAAGAAGTTTTGGTAAAAGAATTTCGGGTAATAAATTTTTGTAGTCTTCCCCCCCCCCCCAAGAGTTCGAAGCTACCCTGAAACGTTTCAAGCACATCAATTGGTGGTTTGGTCATATGGTGTGACAAATTAAATGTCAACATGGTTTGTTTACATTTTTGTTTTTCATAAATATTGGCGGTTTAAAGCGGAAATTTGAAAGCAACAGAGTGCATTAATTATGAATAATTTTTGTGTGCCAAAAATTACGAGAGGTAATTTTTTATTTCAAACTGCATGCTCAATTAACGCGGCTTGTGGTGTAAGGTAAGCAAAGCATTTTAATGAAAGTAAGCGGCTCGTTTTAACGCATGTAATGCATTTTCTTTCTTTGTAATGCATAATGTGCAGCAATGTGTGTTACATCCGAGAGACACCAAACGGAGAAAACCTGCATGCGCAAAATGACTTAGCCAATGTTTCTGCTAACATATTAGGAAGAGGTGCAGCTTCTGTTCACCGGCAGTACCTATCTTTCATAATAAGTATAATTTCAATAAGTTACGGTTCTTTCCGGTATGTGGATTTGTCCCCCTAAAGTGCCGAATATCTTCATGTGGATGCTTGTAGGAGTTAAAGTGCAGTGAATATGTGAGCAGACGTTGACCGGGTTCAATGGTAAGTTCTCGACAAGGTATGACAAATATTTTACTGTTAGGTTCGTAGCTACTATTAGCCTATGCTCGAAGACGGGATGCTGCTGAATCTGCGAAGAAATTAAACTGCAAAGTCCTGCGTGAAGAACCCTAGCGGTTAATGGTCGGGTTAGTTCTCTACAAAGTGTGGAAAATAGTTTACTGTTAGCTTCACAGCTGTTAGCCTACGCTGGAAGACGAGATGCTGCCCCTGCCGCGATATCCGATCAGCCGGTAATAAATCATTTGATTTGAGATGTTAGAATACAATCATAGCGTGTTTCGATGCTCCTTTTCAGTGGAGGAAGCAAACATCATCAACAAACACCTCCAGAACATTGGGATCCGCTAATATATCGTCCATGAAGCGCTCAACTGGCTGGCTTGCGTTGCACAATCCGAATTGTATCATTGTGCAAATAATGATCGGAGTAATACCGGCAGCCTAGAGATGGATTGCAATAGCTGGGACACTTTCTTCGACCAGAACGAAGTGGTATGTAGATCATGGGTATTTGCAACGGGTCTCGAGTTATTTTTTAAAGCATTTTAAATCGATTGATGGACCAGTGGTTTGAATTTGATGCAGCCTGCATGATGTGACCTTGCATTGGAAATGATTTATTTATCGTAATTCGATTACCCACTTCCCGGTGAACGAATGATTCAGGCTAGGTTAAGATATGGTTAAACCCTTTTGCTTCAAGTCCCAACGATAGAAGGATAGAAGCGTCCCAACGACAAAGACCTTACCTTAATAAGGGCTACTTACCTAATGCTTACTCGTGTTAGTATCGAGCACAGGAAATGATATACACGTGTGAGTTATTTCCCATTTTCTGTCAGCAATACAGCAACTAACGTGTTGGGTAAAATATCTAAGCAATTTGCTTTATTTTATTCCCGCCAGCTATCTTGATCCGATTAGTAGATTGATTTTATAGTTTGACCGTGGCCTATAGTGTGGTCTGGTTGTCCAATACTGGTTTCAGTATACTCATGGCAAACCAGCCATTTGGGAAAATCGGCACCTGATACTTTTTTCTCTCTCATTGATTCCAAATTGTTCTATCTACATTTTGAACGCAAATGGAAGAAAAAGTGATCGCAGTAGTGGCGCTATGGTTTCCGAAATTGAAGGATGTTTATTATTAGCTTAGTAATTGTATTACATTTTTTCTTCAAGTGATCCAATTCCAGGTATTCCAGGAATACCTTTCGAAAATTCCAGGTAACCACACATTTACATCACATTTGTCCTGAAGGGTACCGAGTATCCTTTTTCATCGATCCAGCCATTTGATGAACATGAGGATGCCCTGGCAAGTATCAACAATTTCACTTCACGTAGGATATAGTTTATCTTACGGATTCCGCCAAAACTATTTGTAAGGATTGGTCTTATCCTTAGGAGTGTAAAGCAAAGTCAAAGGAAAAAAGCTACCCAGACAACCTGACTACACTACGACTTTGTGATCGTAAAAGCAAATTTTTTCGAAATCGTGCTATTTATATCATGCCGACAGAGAATAAATGGGAATAAAAACAAAAACTTTTCCAATGACTGGAAAACTTTCAATATTTAACTGTTTAACTGTTTTATTTAACTGCTTTTACAAATTCCGTTCAGTTGCCGAAAACTCGATATTCAACATAAAATTCTTTGTCAAGTTACGCATTGTCGCATTTGACATTCCAACACATGCTTCGGTTCATATTAATTGATAGTGATTTGAGTTGTCTATTCAATAGGTTTAATTTGGATTTATTTGTGGTTTGTGCAATTTTTGTTGTAATTGTGTCCTGATACAAACCTTGCAAATAAAATGAAAATGAAATGTCTGAACAACACTACGCGCAATACTTAAAAAAAGTGGTATTTTGTACCGACGAAAGCGACTCCTGGACGAACTGAGAAAAGAAGATATAAGTCATACTGCCGCAGAGCTACCATTTAACCAAACTGATGATGGTTTGTTTTATTGTCTATTATTTAATCTGTTGGTTAAAATTCATCAGTAATTCGTTCTTCGTTTAAGGTGTAGTGAAACCAGGTTGTGACACAGCAGAAGAGCTTGTTGGCGATGCATCGTTCATCGATGAGGTGGAAGATAACGCTGTTCCTAGTGTCTCCGGCAGCCCTAGCGATGATGAATTTGAGAGTGACGAAGGAGTCATTGATTTGGTGAATTTCGTGTTGATTTTTATGAACTATCATCACAAACTCGGTCACAAAGTGCGGTCAGTGCCCCTGGTATCAACAAACACCTATAATAGACTGGGACCTTAAACACCAATTAAAAGCAGGGAAAAGTAGCCACATAGCCAACCAAACATTCACACGTCAGATCTGTAACAAGTATCAACACCACCAACACATCTTCACCGACGGCTGTTCTAAACGAAGCTGCCGGATGCGGAATACACTCCACTCACGTCAATAGTGCCATTAAACTACCTAACAACACTTCCATTTTTTCCGCAGAAGCAGTAGCTATGTTTATCGCCGCCGACGAAAGTCTTCGCAGTGTTAAGCCCAACGTGATCTTCACCGACAGCGCCAGAGTACTACATCCAACTCTTTGGCCAACAAAAACAACTAAAGCAATCTATCTCAGCATTTGGTGATGAGATCGAAATACTTGCAAAAAAAACTATCTGCAGCTCATGTATCGTACGGTACATTTTTAAATGAAACAACTATCGATGATGCAACATTTTGGGGCAAACTTTAAATAGAGGTACAAACAATAATAATACATATAAATATAAATATATATCCCATATCCCATAAATAAAAAAAATTACACAGTATACTACAATGAATGCCAAAATGAAAAATTAGTATAGACGTATTGGGCCTCAGATCAAGATCAGGCCTCAGTCAGATCAAATGAGATCATACAGCAGAATAAGTATGATCTCATTTGATTTGTGCTCCGTAGGAGATTGAAATGGTAAAAAAATGACATTTGAATTATTTATTAACAAATCGGTCATAAACGCGTTGTGTATTGTTAACTGTTCTTACAGAACAAACGAAAAATTCCACCGCATTGTAATGCATGCTCACAAACACCACATTTGTGTTCCTTTAGAGCACATTGGAATGTTGTCAAAGTTGTTAGATCTATATTTGTGTTTCACTAAATTTTCCCCTTTCGAACAATAATTTTCCGGACCGACATTGTTTGTAGCCCCAAAACATTCTGTATCCTATAACAGATCAATCGAGTAGTCTTTTAACAGTTTTGTGTGATACGGCTAGGCGGTGCTATTGGAATCACTTAAATTGGGGTGATGTGGTGCTGAGCATGTTAAACGTTACTGTAATATAGCTACGATGGTTTACTCGATGAGTACATTGATAAAGGTTCGACGTGGTTGAAAAAAAGGGACTATCGTCATCATCATAGTTTGAAAGCCAAAGATATACATCCATGTTTGTACTCACTGCGTAATAGTGTGTGGCGAACACGTAATGTTTGTCGTGTGTTATTTTATTCAATCCCTACAATGAAAGATATTAACATTAAGCTTAAAAAACACGCCAATCAATTGGTCACACAATCTACTTACCTCTGTCTGGATTATACTCTATCAGTCAGAAGAATATAATCCTTGAAGCAAACACCAAACTACTAACGCTTGATTTCCACACTAGGTTTAATTCCTCAGCTATAATATTGGCACTGTGTATAACGTATCTGGCCATCTGCCGATCTTCATACAAGCAGAAAATGTCCTATGAATAATTGGTACATACGTTATTGTGACGACGATTTAAGGCAATGATGATTTAATAACATATGAATATTGCTTATTAAACAATTACCTCCTTTTACCACTGAGCACCACCCCATAAAAGAAAACACTCGTTGCTAAAGGTAGGTTTTGTATCGCAGCCCTGCGCTAAATCGGTCGAATGACGAATTGATTAGCCGTAGCACCACATTGATGAGAGCACGTAACACCACAAAACACTTGCAAATGTGTACACTATCAAACTTTTTAGCACTTTTAGCAGTACGGCCTGGCCATTCTTTCGAGTAAAACACCGATTGATTCAATATAAAAGCATCGATTCGGCTCACAACACCACGCAACAACTAGCACAATTTCACATCACTTGCGACATTTTGACAGCACAATGATTTTCCATTTTTCAATCGTAACACATCCATACATCCTCGTGCATCAGACGATTGGCTGTTGAAGCGTTGCCAAACATCCCTAAATTGAAAACATCGATCCGGACGTTTCGAAAAACATTCGAATATAAGTTCGACAACGAAAAATTAATATCTTCCAAAAGACTGCACCATCGACAAATATGCCATTTCAATCAAATTTCGGGATAAATTATGTCTTGAAGAAGTTTTGGTAAAAGAATTTCGGGTAATAAATTTTTGTAGTCTCCCCCCCCCCAAGGGTTCGAAGCTACCCTGAAACGTTTCAAGCACATCAATTGGTGGTTTGGTCATATGGTGTGACAAATTAAATGTCAACATGGTTTGTTTACATTTTTGTTTTTCATAAATATTGGCGGTTTAAAGCGGAAATTTGAAAGCAACAGAGTGCATTAATTATGAATAATTTTTGTGTGCCAAAAATTACGAGAGGTAATTTTTTATTTCAAACTGCATGCTCAATTAACGCGGCTTGTGGTGTAAGGTAAGCAAAGCATTTTAATGAAAGTAAGCGGCTCGTTTTAACGCATGTAATGCATTTTCTTTCTTTGTAATGCATAATGTGCTGCAATGTGTGTTACATCCGAGAGACACCAAACGGAGAAAACCTGCATGCGCAAAATGACTTAGCCAATGTTTCTGCTAACATATTAGGAAGAGGTGCAGCTTCTGTTCACCGGCAGTACCTATCTTTCATAATAAGTATAATTTCAATAAGTTACGGTTCTTTCCGGTATGTGGATTTGTCCCCCTAAAGTGCCGAATATCTTCATGTGGATGCTTGTAGGAGTTAAAGTGCAGTGAATATGTGAGCAGACGTTGACCGGGTTCAATGGTAAGTTCTCGACAAGGTATGACAAATATTTTACTGTTAGGTTCGTAGCTACTATTAGCCTATGCTCGAAGACGGGATGCTGCTGAATCTGCGAAGAAATTAAACTGCAAAGTCCTGCGTGAAGAACCCTAGCGGTTAATGGTCGGGTTAGTTCTCTACAAAGTGTGGAAAATAGTTTACTGTTAGCTTCACAGCTGTTAGCCTACGCTGGAAGACGAGATGCTGCCCCTGCCGCGATATCCGATCAGCCGGTAATAAATCATTTGATTTGAGATGTTAGAATACAATCATAGCGTGTTTCGATGCTCCTTTTCAGTGGAGGAAGCAAACATCATCAACAAACACCTCCAGAACATTGGGATCCGCTAATATATCGTCCATGAAGCGCTCAACTGGCTGGCTTGCGTTGCACAATCCGAATTGTATCATTGTGCAAATAATGATCGGAGTAATACCGGCAGCCTAGAGATGGATTGCAATAGCTGGGACACTTTCTTCGACCAGAACGAAGTGGTATGTAGATCATGGGTATTTGCAACGGGTCTCGAGTTATTTTTTAAAGCATTTTAAATCGATTGATGGACCAGTGGTTTGAATTTGATGCAGCCTGCATGATGTGACCTTGCATTGGAAATGATTTATTTATCGTAATTCGATTACCCACTTCCCGGTGAACGAATGATTCAGGCTAGGTTAAGATATGGTTAAACCCTTTTGCTTCAAGTCCCAACGATAGAAGGATAGAAGCGTCCCAACGACAAAGACCTTACCTTAATAAGGGCTACTTACCTAATGCTTACTCGTGTTAGTATCGAGCACAGGAAATGATATACACGTGTGAGTTATTTCCCATTTTCTGTCAGCAATACAGCAACTAACGTGTTGGGTAAAATATCTAAGCAATTTGCTTTATTTTATTCCCGCCAGCTATCTTGATCCGATTAGTAGATTGATTTTATAGTTTGACCGTGGCCTATAGTGTGGTCTGGTTGTCCAATACTGGTTTCAGTATACTCATGGCAAACCAGCCATTTGGGAAAATCGGCACCTGATACTTTTTTCTCTCTCATTGATTCCAAATTGTTCTATCTACATTTTGAACGCAAATGGAAGAAAAAGTGATCGCAGTAGTGGCGCTATGGTTTCCGAAATTGAAGGATGTTTATTATTAGCTTAGTAATTGTATTACATTTTTTCTTCAAGTGATCCAATTCCAGGTATTCCAGGAATACCTTTCGAAAATTCCAGGTAACCACACATTTACATCACATTTGTCCTGAAGGGTACCGAGTATCCTTTTTCATCGATCCAGCCATTTGATGAACATGAGGATGCCCTGGCAAGTATCAACAATTTCACTTCACGTAGGATATAGTTTATCTTACGGATTCCGCCAAAACTATTTGTAAGGATTGGTCTTATCCTTAGGAGTGTAAAGCAAAGTCAAAGGAAAAAAGCTACCCAGACAACCTGACTACACTACGACTTTGTGATCGTAAAAGCAAATTTTTTCGAAATCGTGCTATTTATATCATGCCGACAGAGAATAAATGGGAATAAAAACAAAAACTTTTCCAATGACTGGAAAACTTTCAATATTTAACTGTTTAACTGTTTTATTTAACTGCTTTTACAAATTCCGTTCAGTTGCCGAAAACTCGATATTCAACATAAAATTCTTTGTCAAGTTACGCATTGTCGCATTTGACATTCCAACACATGCTTCGGTTCATATTAATTGATAGTGATTTGAGTTGTCTATTCAATAGGTTTAATTTGGATTTATTTGTGGTTTGTGCAATTTTTGTTGTAATTGTGTCCTGATACAAACCTTGCAAATAAAATGAAAATGAAATGTCTGAACAACACTACGCGCAATACTTAAAAAAAGTGGTATTTTGTACCGACGAAAGCGACTCCTGGACGAACTGAGAAAAGAAGATATAAGTCATACTGCCGCAGAGCTACCATTTAACCAAACTGATGATGGTTTGTTTTATTGTCTATTATTTAATCTGTTGGTTAAAATTCATCAGTAATTCGTTCTTCGTTTAAGGTGTAGTGAAACCAGGTTGTGACACAGCAGAAGAGCTTGTTGGCGATGCATCGTTCATCGATGAGGTGGAAGATAACGCTGTTCCTAGTGTCTCCGGCAGCCCTAGCGATGATGAATTTGAGAGTGACGAAGGAGTCATTGATTTGGTGAATTTCGTGTTGATTTTTATGAACTATCATCACAAACTCGGTCACAAAGTGCGGTCAGTGCCCCTGGTATCAACAAACACCTATAATAGACTGGGACCTTAAACACCAATTAAAAGCAGGGAAAAGTAGCCACATAGCCAACCAAACATTCACACGTCAGATCTGTAACAAGTATCAACACCACCAACACATCTTCACCGACGGCTGTTCTAAACGAAGCTGCCGGATGCGGAATACACTCCACTCACGTCAATAGTGCCATTAAACTACCTAACAACACTTCCATTTTTTCCGCAGAAGCAGTAGCTATGTTTATCGCCGCCGACGAAAGTCTTCGCAGTGTTAAGCCCAACGTGATCTTCACCGACAGCGCCAGAGTACTACATCCAACTCTTTGGCCAACAAAAACAACTAAAGCAATCTATCTCAGCATTTGGTGATGAGATCGAAATACTTGCAAAAAAAACTATCTGCAGCTCATGTATCGTACGGTACATTTTTAAATGAAACAACTATCGATGATGCAACATTTTGGGGCAAACTTTAAATAGAGGTACAAACAATAATAATACATATAAATATAAATATATATCCCATATCCCATAAATAAAAAAAATTACACAGTATACTACAATGAATGCCAAAATGAAAAATTAGTATAGACGTATTGGGCCTCAGATCAAGATCAGGCCTCAGTCAGATCAAATGAGATCATACAGCAGAATAAGTAAGATCTCATTTGATTTGTGCTCCGTAGGAGATTGAAATGGTAAAAAAATGACATTTGAATTATTTATTAACAAATCGGTCATAAACGCGTTGTGTATTGTTAACTGTTCTTACAGAACAAACGAAAAATTCCACCGCATTGTAATGCATGCTCACAAACACCACATTTGTGTTCCTTTAGAGCACATTGGAATGTTGTCAAAGTTGTTAGATCTATATTTGTGTTTCACTAAATTTTCCCCTTTCGAACAATAATTTTCCGGACCGACATTGTTTGTAGCCCCAAAACATTCTGTATCCTATAACAGATCAATCGAGTAGTCTTTTAACAGTTTTGTGTGATACGGCTAGGCGGTGCTATTGGAATCACTTAAATTGGGGTGATGTGGTGCTGAGCATGTTAAACGTTACTGTAATATAGCTACGATGGTTTACTCGATGAGTACATTGATAAAGGTTCGACGTGGTTGAAAAAAAGGGACTATCGTCATCATCATAGTTTGAAAGCCAAAGATATACATCCATGTTTGTACTCACTGCGTAATAGTGTGTGGCGAACACGTAATGTTTGTCGTGTGTTATTTTATTCAATCCCTACAATGAAAGATATTAACATTAAGCTTAAAAAACACGCCAATCAATTGGTCACACAATCTACTTACCTCTGTCTGGATTATACTCTATCAGTCAGAAGAATATAATCCTTGAAGCAAACACCAAACTACTAACGCTTGATTTCCACACTAGGTTTAATTCCTCAGCTATAATATTGGCACTGTGTATAACGTATCTGGCCATCTGCCGATCTTCATACAAGCAGAAAATGTCCTATGAATAATTGGTACATACGTTATTGTGACGACGATTTAAGGCAATGATGATTTAATAACATATGAATATTGCTTATTAAACAATTACCTCCTTTTACCACTGAGCACCACCCCATAAAAGAAAACACTCGTTGCTAAAGGTAGGTTTTGTATCGCAGCCCTGCGCTAAATCGGTCGAATGACGAATTGATTAGCCGTAGCACCACATTGATGAGAGCACGTAACACCACAAAACACTTGCAAATGTGTACACTATCAAACTTTTTAGCACTTTTAGCAGTACGGCCTGGCCATTCTTTCGAGTAAAACACCGATTGATTCAATATAAAAGCATCGATTCGGCTCACAACACCACGCAACAACTAGCACAATTTCACATCACTTGCGACATTTTGACAGCACAATGATTTTCCATTTTTCAATCGTAACACATCCATACATCCTCGTGCATCAGACGATTGGCTGTTGAAGCGTTGCCAAACATCCCTAAATTGAAAACATCGATCCGGACGTTTCGAAAAACATTCGAATATAAGTTCGACAACGAAAAATTAATATCTTCCAAAAGACTGCACCATCGACAAATATGCCATTTCAATCAAATTTCGGGATAAATTATGTCTTGAAGAAGTTTTGGTAAAAGAATTTCGGGTAATAAATTTTTGTAGTCTCCCCCCCCCCAAGGGTTCGAAGCTACCCTGAAACGTTTCAAGCACATCAATTGGTGGTTTGGTCATATGGTGTGACAAATTAAATGTCAACATGGTTTGTTTACATTTTTGTTTTTCATAAATATTGGCGGTTTAAAGCGGAAATTTGAAAGCAACAGAGTGCATTAATTATGAATAATTTTTGTGTGCCAAAAATTACGAGAGGTAATTTTTTATTTCAAACTGCATGCTCAATTAACGCGGCTTGTGGTGTAAGGTAAGCAAAGCATTTTAATGAAAGTAAGCGGCTCGTTTTAACGCATGTAATGCATTTTCTTTCTTTGTAATGCATAATGTGCTGCAATGTGTGTTACATCCGAGAGACACCAAACGGAGAAAACCTGCATGCGCAAAATGACTTAGCCAATGTTTCTGCTAACATATTAGGAAGAGGTGCAGCTTCTGTTCACCGGCAGTACCTATCTTTCATAATAAGTATAATTTCAATAAGTTACGGTTCTTTCCGGTATGTGGATTTGTCCCCCTAAAGTGCCGAATATCTTCATGTGGATGCTTGTAGGAGTTAAAGTGCAGTGAATATGTGAGCAGACGTTGACCGGGTTCAATGGTAAGTTCTCGACAAGGTATGACAAATATTTTACTGTTAGGTTCGTAGCTACTATTAGCCTATGCTCGAAGACGGGATGCTGCTGAATCTGCGAAGAAATTAAACTGCAAAGTCCTGCGTGAAGAACCCTAGCGGTTAATGGTCGGGTTAGTTCTCTACAAAGTGTGGAAAATAGTTTACTGTTAGCTTCACAGCTGTTAGCCTACGCTGGAAGACGAGATGGTGCCCCTGCCGCGATATCCGATCAGCCGGTAATAAATCATTTGATTTGAGATGTTAGAATACAATCATAGCGTGTTTCGATGCTCCTTTTCAGTGGAGGAAGCAAACATCATCAACAAACACCTCCAGAACATTGGGATCCGCTAATATATCGTCCATGAAGCGCTCAACTGGCTGGCTTGCGTTGCACAATCCGAATTGTATCATTGTGCAAATAATGATCGGAGTAATACCGGCAGCCTAGAGATGGATTGCAATAGCTGGGACACTTTCTTCGACCAGAACGAAGTGGTATGTAGATCATGGGTATTTGCAACGGGTCTCGAGTTATTTTTTAAAGCATTTTAAATCGATTGATGGACCAGTGGTTTGAATTTGATGCAGCCTGCATGATGTGACCTTGCATTGGAAATGATTTATTTATCGTAATTCGATTACCCACTTCCCGGTGAACGAATGATTCAGGCTAGGTTAAGATATGGTTAAACCCTTTTGCTTCAAGTCCCAACGATAGAAGGATAGAAGCGTCCCAACGACAAAGACCTTACCTTAATAAGGGCTACTTACCTAATGCTTACTCGTGTTAGTATCGAGCACAGGAAATGATATACACGTGTGAGTTATTTCCCATTTTCTGTCAGCAATACAGCAACTAACGTGTTGGGTAAAATATCTAAGCAATTTGCTTTATTTTATTCCCGCCAGCTATCTTGATCCGATTAGTAGATTGATTTTATAGTTTGACCGTGGCCTATAGTGTGGTCTGGTTGTCCAATACTGGTTTCAGTATACTCATGGCAAACCAGCCATTTGGGAAAATCGGCACCTGATACTTTTTTCTCTCTCATTGATTCCAAATTGTTCTATCTACATTTTGAACGCAAATGGAAGAAAAAGTGATCGCAGTAGTGGCGCTATGGTTTCCGAAATTGAAGGATGTTTATTATTAGCTTAGTAATTGTATTACATTTTTTCTTCAAGTGATCCAATTCCAGGTATTCCAGGAATACCTTTCGAAAATTCCAGGTAACCACACATTTACATCACATTTGTCCTGAAGGGTACCGAGTATCCTTTTTCATCGATCCAGCCATTTGATGAACATGAGGATGCCCTGGCAAGTATCAACAATTTCACTTCACGTAGGATATAGTTTATCTTACGGATTCCGCCAAAACTATTTGTAAGGATTGGTCTTATCCTTAGGAGTGTAAAGCAAAGTCAAAGGAAAAAAGCTACCCAGACAACCTGACTACACTACGACTTTGTGATCGTAAAAGCAAATTTTTTCGAAATCGTGCTATTTATATCATGCCGACAGAGAATAAATGGGAATAAAAACAAAAACTTTTCCAATGACTGGAAAACTTTCAATATTTAACTGTTTAACTGTTTTATTTAACTGCTTTTACAAATTCCGTTCAGTTGCCGAAAACTCGATATTCAACATAAAATTCTTTGTCAAGTTACGCATTGTCGCATTTGACATTCCAACACATGCTTCGGTTCATATTAATTGATAGTGATTTGAGTTGTCTATTCAATAGGTTTAATTTGGATTTATTTGTGGTTTGTGCAATTTTTGTTGTAATTGTGTCCTGATACAAACCTTGCAAATAAAATGAAAATGAAATGTCTGAACAACACTACGCGCAATACTTAAAAAAAGTGGTATTTTGTACCGACGAAAGCGACTCCTGGACGAACTGAGAAAAGAAGATATAAGTCATACTGCCGCAGAGCTACCATTTAACCAAACTGATGATGGTTTGTTTTATTGTCTATTATTTAATCTGTTGGTTAAAATTCATCAGTAATTCGTTCTTCGTTTAAGGTGTAGTGAAACCAGGTTGTGACACAGCAGAAGAGCTTGTTGGCGATGCATCGTTCATCGATGAGGTGGAAGATAACGCTGTTCCTAGTGTCTCCGGCAGCCCTAGCGATGATGAATTTGAGAGTGACGAAGGAGTCATTGATTTGGTGAATTTCGTGTTGATTTTTATGAACTATCATCACAAACTCGGTCACAAAGTGCGGTCAGTGCCCCTGGTATCAACAAACACCTATAATAGACTGGGACCTTAAACACCAATTAAAAGCAGGGAAAAGTAGCCACATAGCCAACCAAACATTCACACGTCAGATCTGTAACAAGTATCAACACCACCAACACATCTTCACCGACGGCTGTTCTAAACGAAGCTGCCGGATGCGGAATACACTCCACTCACGTCAATAGTGCCATTAAACTACCTAACAACACTTCCATTTTTTCCGCAGAAGCAGTAGCTATGTTTATCGCCGCCGACGAAAGTCTTCGCAGTGTTAAGCCCAACGTGATCTTCACCGACAGCGCCAGAGTACTACATCCAACTCTTTGGCCAACAAAAACAACTAAAGCAATCTATCTCAGCATTTGGTGATGAGATCGAAATACTTGCAAAAAAAACTATCTGCAGCTCATGTATCGTACGGTACATTTTTAAATGAAACAACTATCGATGATGCAACATTTTGGGGCAAACTTTAAATAGAGGTACAAACAATAATAATACATATAAATATAAATATATATCCCATATCCCATAAATAAAAAAAATTACACAGTATACTACAATGAATGCCAAAATGAAAAATTAGTATAGACGTATTGGGCCTCAGATCAAGATCAGGCCTCAGTCAGATCAAATGAGATCATACAGCAGAATAAGTATGATCTCATTTGATTTGTGCTCCGTAGGAGATTGAAATGGTAAAAAAATGACATTTGAATTATTTATTAACAAATCGGTCATAAACGCGTTGTGTATTGTTAACTGTTCTTACAGAACAAACGAAAAATTCCACCGCATTGTAATGCATGCTCACAAACACCACATTTGTGTTCCTTTAGAGCACATTGGAATGTTGTCAAAGTTGTTAGATCTATATTTGTGTTTCACTAAATTTTCCCCTTTCGAACAATAATTTTCCGGACCGACATTGTTTGTAGCCCCAAAACATTCTGTATCCTATAACAGATCAATCGAGTAGTCTTTTAACAGTTTTGTGTGATACGGCTAGGCGGTGCTATTGGAATCACTTAAATTGGGGTGATGTGGTGCTGAGCATGTTAAACGTTACTGTAATATAGCTACGATGGTTTACTCGATGAGTACATTGATAAAGGTTCGACGTGGTTGAAAAAAAGGGACTATCGTCATCATCATAGTTTGAAAGCCAAAGATATACATCCATGTTTGTACTCACTGCGTAATAGTGTGTGGCGAACACGTAATGTTTGTCGTGTGTTATTTTATTCAATCCCTACAATGAAAGATATTAACATTAAGCTTAAAAAACACGCCAATCAATTGGTCACACAATCTACTTACCTCTGTCTGGATTATACTCTATCAGTCAGAAGAATATAATCCTTGAAGCAAACACCAAACTACTAACGCTTGATTTCCACACTAGGTTTAATTCCTCAGCTATAATATTGGCACTGTGTATAACGTATCTGGCCATCTGCCGATCTTCATACAAGCAGAAAATGTCCTATGAATAATTGGTACATACGTTATTGTGACGACGATTTAAGGCAATGATGATTTAATAACATATGAATATTGCTTATTAAACAATTACCTCCTTTTACCACTGAGCACCACCCCATAAAAGAAAACACTCGTTGCTAAAGGTAGGTTTTGTATCGCAGCCCTGCGCTAAATCGGTCGAATGACGAATTGATTAGCCGTAGCACCACATTGATGAGAGCACGTAACACCACAAAACACTTGCAAATGTGTACACTATCAAACTTTTTAGCACTTTTAGCAGTACGGCCTGGCCATTCTTTCGAGTAAAACACCGATTGATTCAATATAAAAGCATCGATTCGGCTCACAACACCACGCAACAACTAGCACAATTTCACATCACTTGCGACATTTTGACAGCACAATGATTTTCCATTTTTCAATCGTAACACATCCATACATCCTCGTGCATCAGACGATTGGCTGTTGAAGCGTTGCCAAACATCCCTAAATTGAAAACATCGATCCGGACGTTTCGAAAAACATTCGAATATAAGTTCGACAACGAAAAATTAATATCTTCCAAAAGACTGCACCATCGACAAATATGCCATTTCAATCAAATTTCGGGATAAATTATGTCTTGAAGAAGTTTTGGTAAAAGAATTTCGGGTAATAAATTTTTGTAGTCTCCCCCCCCCCAAGGGTTCGAAGCTACCCTGAAACGTTTCAAGCACATCAATTGGTGGTTTGGTCATATGGTGTGACAAATTAAATGTCAACATGGTTTGTTTACATTTTTGTTTTTCATAAATATTGGCGGTTTAAAGCGGAAATTTGAAAGCAACAGAGTGCATTAATTATGAATAATTTTTGTGTGCCAAAAATTACGAGAGGTAATTTTTTATTTCAAACTGCATGCTCAATTAACGCGGCTTGTGGTGTAAGGTAAGCAAAGCATTTTAATGAAAGTAAGCGGCTCGTTTTAACGCATGTAATGCATTTTCTTTCTTTGTAATGCATAATGTGCTGCAATGTGTGTTACATCCGAGAGACACCAAACGGAGAAAACCTGCATGCGCAAAATGACTTAGCCAATGTTTCTGCTAACATATTAGGAAGAGGTGCAGCTTCTGTTCACCGGCAGTACCTATCTTTCATAATAAGTATAATTTCAATAAGTTACGGTTCTTTCCGGTATGTGGATTTGTCCCCCTAAAGTGCCGAATATCTTCATGTGGATGCTTGTAGGAGTTAAAGTGCAGTGAATATGTGAGCAGACGTTGACCGGGTTCAATGGTAAGTTCTCGACAAGGTATGACAAATATTTTACTGTTAGGTTCGTAGCTACTATTAGCCTATGCTCGAAGACGGGATGCTGCTGAATCTGCGAAGAAATTAAACTGCAAAGTCCTGCGTGAAGAACCCTAGCGGTTAATGGTCGGGTTAGTTCTCTACAAAGTGTGGAAAATAGTTTACTGTTAGCTTCACAGCTGTTAGCCTACGCTGGAAGACGAGATGCTGCCCCTGCCGCGATATCCGATCAGCCGGTAATAAATCATTCGATTTGAGATGTTAGAATACAATCATAGCGTGTTTCGATGCTCCTTTTCAGTGGAGGAAGCAAACATCATCAACAAACACCTCCAGAACATTGGGATCCGCTAATATATCGTCCATGAAGCGCTCAAGTGGCTGGCTTGCGTTGCACAATCCGAATTGTATCATTGTGAAAATAATGAACGGAGTAATACCGGCAGCCTAGAGATGGATTGCAACAGCTGGGACACTTTCTTCGACCGGAACGAAGTGGTATGTAGATCATGGGTATTTGCAACGGGTCCCGAGTTATTTTTTAAAGCATTTTAAATCGATTGATGGACCAGTGGTTTGAATTTGATGCAGCCTGCATGATGTGACCTTGCATTGGAAATGATTTATTTATCGTAATTCGATTACCCACTTCCCGGTGAACGAATGATTCAGGCTAGGTTAAGATATGGTTAAACCCTTTTGCTTCAAGTCCCAACGATAGAAGGATAGAAGCGTCCCAACGACAAAGACCTTACCTTAATAAGGGCTACTTACCTAATGCTTACTCGTGTTAGTATCGAGCACAGGAAATGATATACACGTGTGAGTTATTTCCCATTTTCTGTCAGCAATACAGCAACTAACGTGTTGGGTAAAATATCTAAGCAATTTGCTTTATTTTATTCCCGCCAGCTATCTTGATCCGATTAGTAGATTGATTTTATAGTTTGACCGTGGCCTATAGTGTGGTCTGGTTGTCCAATACTGGTTTCAGTATACTCATGGCAAACCAGCCATTTGGGAAAATCGGCACCTGATACTTTTTTCTCTCTCATTGATTCCAAATTGTTCTATCTACATTTTGAACGCAAATGGAAGAAATAGTGATCGCAGTAGTGGCGCTATGGTTTCCGAAATTGAAGGATGTTTATTATTAGCTTAGTAATTGTATTACATTTTTTCTTCAAGTGATCCAATTCCAGGTATTCCAGGAATACCATTCGAAAATTCCAGGTAACCACACATTTACATCACATTTGTCCTGAAGGGTACCGAGTATCCTTTTTCATCGATCCAGCCATTTGATGAGCATGAGGATGCCCTGGCAAGTATCAACAATTTCACTTCACGTAGGATATAGTTTATCTTACGGATTCCGCCAAAACTATTTGTAAGGATTGGTCTTATCCTTAGGAGTGTAAAGCAAAGTCAAAGGAAAAAAGCTACCCAGACAACCTGACTACACTACGACTTTGTGGTCGTAAAAGCAAATTTTTTCGAAATCGTGCTATTTATATCATGCCGACAGAGAATAAATGGGAATAAAAACAAAAACTTTTCCAATGACTGGAAAACTTTCAATATTTAACTGTTTAACTGTTTTATTTAACTGCTTTTACAAATTCCGTTCAGTTGCCGAAAACTCGATATTCAACATAAAATGCTTTGTCAAGTTACGCATTGTCGCATTTGACATTCCAACACATGCTTCGGTTCATATTAATTGATAGTGATTTGAGTTGTCTATTCAATAGGTTTAATTTGGATTTATTTGTGGTTTGTGCAATTTTTGTTGTAATTGTGTCCTGATACAAACCTTGTAAATAAAATGAAAATGAAATGTCTGAACAACACTACGCGCAATACTTAAAAAAAGTGGTATTTTGTACCGACGAAAGCGACTCCTGGACGAACTGAGAAAAGAAGATATAAGTCATACTGCCGCAGAGCTACCATTTAACCAAACTGATGATGGTTTGTTTTATTGTCTATTATTTAATCTGTTGGTTAAAATTCATCAGTAATTCGTTCTTCGTTTAAGGTGTAGTGAAACCAGGTTGTGACACAGCAGAAGAGCTTGTTGGCGATGCATCGTTCATCGATGAGGTGGAAGATAACGCTGTTCCTAGTGTCTCCGGCAGCCCTAGCGATGATGAATTTGAGAGTGACGAAGGAGTCATTGATTTGGTGAATTTCGTGTTGATTTTTATGAACTGTCATCACAAACTCGGTCACAAAGTGCGGTCAGTGCCCCTGGTATCAACAAACACCTATAATAGACTGGGACCTTAAACACCAATTAAAAGCAGGGAAAAGTAGCCACATAGCCAACCAAACATTCACACGTCAGATCTGTAACAAGTATCAACACCACCAACACATCTTCACCGACGGCTGTTCTAAACGAAGCTGCCGGATGCGGAATACACTCCACTCACGTCAATAGTGCCATTAAACTACCTAACAACACTTCCATTTTTTCCGCAGAAGCAGTAGCTATGCTTATCGCCGCCGACGAAAGTCTTCGCAGTGTTAAGCCCAACGTGATCTTCACCGACAGCGCCAGAGTACTACATCCAACTCTTTGGCCAACAAAAACAACTAAAGCAATCTATCTCAGCATTTGGTGATGAGATCGAAAAACTTGCAAAAAAAACTATCTGCAGCTCATGTATCGTACGGTACATTTTTAAATGAAACAGCCGCTACTAATATTGTAGAGCCAATAGCGGTACGTACTTTCATGAACGGATTAAAACACCTTAGCACCAGATTCTTTTTGCAAACAAGGAATCCTTTAACTTGTAATAAAGCCATGCTCTTGATTGCGGACCAAGTGAGACTATCGATGATGCAACATTTTGGGGCAAACTTTAAATAGAGGTACAAACAATAATAATACATATAAATATAAATATAAATATATATCCCATATCCCATAAATAAAAAAAATTACACAGTATACTACAGTGAATGCCAAAATGAAAAATTAGTATAGACGTATTGGGCCTCAGATCAAGATCAGGCCTCAGTCAGATCAAATGAGATCATACAGCAGAATAAGTATGATCTCATTTGATTTGTGCTCCGTAGGAGATTGAAATGGTAAAAAAATGACATTTGAATTATTTATTAACAAATCGGTCATAAACGCGTTGTTTATTGTTAACTGTTCTTACAGAACAAACGAAAAATTTTACCGCATTGTAATGCATGCTCACAAACACCACATTTGTGTTCCTTTAGAGCACATTGGAATGTTGTCAAAGTTGTTAGATCTATATTTGTGTTTCACTAAATTTTCCCCTTTCGAACAATAATTTTCCGGACCGACATTGTTTGTAGCCCCAAAACATTCTGTATTCTATAACAGATCAATCGAGTAGTCTTTTAACAGTTTTGTGTGATACGGCTAGGCGGTGCTATTGGAATCACTTAAATTGGGGTGATGTGGTGCTGAGCATGTTAAACGTTACTGTAATATAGCTACGATGGTTTACTCGATGAGTACATTGATAAAGGTTCGACGTGGTTGAAAAAAAGGGACTATCGTCATCATCATAGTTTGAAAGCCAAAGATATACATCCATGTTTGTACTCACTGCGTAATAGTGTGTGGCGAACACGTAATGTTTGTCGTGTGTATATTTTATTCAATCCCTACAATGAAAGATATTAACATTAAGCTTAAAAAACACGCCAATCAATTGGTCACACAATCTACTTACCTCTGTCTGGATTATACTCTATCAGTCAGAAGAATATAATCCTTGAAGCAAACACCAAACTACTAACGCTTGATTTTCCACACTAGGTTTAATTCCTCAGCTATAATATTGGCACTGTGTATAGCGTATCTGGCCATCGCCGTTCTTCATACAAGCAGAAAATGTCCTATGAATAATTGGTACATACGTTATTGTGACGACGATTTAAGGCAGTGATGATTTAATAACATATAAATATTGCTTATTAAACAATTACCTCCTTTTACCACCGAACGCCAGCACTTAAAAGAAAACACTCGTTGCTAAAGGTAGGTTTTGTATCGCAGCCCTGCGCTAAATCGGTCAAATGACGAATTGATTAGCCGTAGCACCACATTGATGAGAGCACGTAACACCACAAAACACTTGCAAATGTGTACACTATCAAACTTTTTAGCACTTTTAACAGTACGGCCTGGCCATTCTTTCGAATAAAACACCGATTGATTCAATATAAAAGCATCGATTCGGCTCACAACTCCACGCAACAACTAGCACAATTTCACATCACTTGCGACATTTTGACAGCACAATGATTTTCCATTTTTCAATCGTAACACATCCATACATCCTCGTGCATCAGACGATTGGCTGTTGAAGCGTTGCCAAACATCCCTAAATTGAAAACATCGATCCGGACGTTTCGAAAAACATTCGAATATAAGTTCGACAACAAAAAGACTGCACCATCGACAAATATGCCATTTCAATCAAATTTCGGGATAAATTATGTCTTGAAGAAGTTTTGGTAAAAGAATTTCGGGTAATAAATTTTTGTAGTCTCCCCCCCCCCCAAGGGTTCGAAGCTACCCTGAAACGTTTCAAGCACATCAATTGGTGGTTTGGTCATATGGTGTGACAAATTAAATGTCAACATGGTTTGTTTACATTTTTGTTTTTCATAAATATTGGCGGTTTAAAGCGGAAATTTGAAAGCAACAGAGTGCATTAATTATGAATAATTTTTGTGTGCCAAAAATTACGAGAGGTAATTTTTTATTTCAAACTGCATGCTCAATTAACGCGGCTTGTGGTGTAAGGTAAGCAAAGCATTTTAATGAAAGTAAGCGGCTCGTTTTAACGCATGTAATGCATTTTCTTTCTTTGTAATGCATAATGTGCAGCAATGTGTGTTACATCCGAGAGACACCAAACGGAGAAAACCTGCATGCGCAAAATGACTTAGCCAATGTTTCTGCTAACATATTAGGAAGAGGTGCAGCTTCTGTTCACCGGCAGTACCTATCTTTCATAATAAGTATAATTTCAATAAGTTACGGTTCTTTCCGGTATGTGGATTTGTCCCCCTAAAGTGCCGAATATCTTCATGTGGATGCTTGTAGGAGTTAAAGTGCAGTGAATATGTGAGCAGACGTTGACCGGGTTCAATGGTAAGTTCTCGACAAGGTATGACAAATATTTTACTGTTAGGTTCGTAGCTACTATTAGCCTATGCTCGAAGACGGGATGCTGCTGAATCTGCGAAGAAATTAAACTGCAAAGTCCTGCGTGAAGAACCCTAGCGGTTAATGGTCGGGTTAGTTCTCTACAAAGTGTGGAAAATAGTTTACTGTTAGCTTCACAGCTGTTAGCCTACGCTGGAAGACGAGATGCTGCCCCTGCCGCGATATCCGATCAGCCGGTAATAAATCATTCGATTTGAGATGTTAGAATACAATCATAGCGTGTTTCGATGCTCCTTTTCAGTGGAGGAAGCAAACATCATCAACAAACACCTCCAGAACATTGGGATCCGCTAATATATCGTCCATGAAGCGCTCAAGTGGCTGGCTTGCGTTGCACAATCCGAATTGTATCATTGTGAAAATAATGAACGGAGTAATACCGGCAGCCTAGAGATGGATTGCAACAGCTGGGACACTTTCTTCGACCGGAACGAAGTGGTATGTAGATCATGGGTATTTGCAACGGGTCCCGAGTTATTTTTTAAAGCATTTTAAATCGATTGATGGACCAGTGGTTTGAATTTGATGCAGCCTGCATGATGTGACCTTGCATTGGAAATGATTTATTTATCGTAATTCGATTACCCACTTCCCGGTGAACGAATGATTCAGGCTAGGTTAAGATATGGTTAAACCCTTTTGCTTCAAGTCCCAACGATAGAAGGATAGAAGCGTCCCAACGACAAAGACCTTACCTTAATAAGGGCTACTTACCTAATGCTTACTCGTGTTAGTATCGAGCACAGGAAATGATATACACGTGTGAGTTATTTCCCATTTTCTGTCAGCAATACAGCAACTAACGTGTTGGGTAAAATATCTAAGCAATTTGCTTTATTTTATTCCCGCCAGCTATCTTGATCCGATTAGTAGATTGATTTTATAGTTTGACCGTGGCCTATAGTGTGGTCTGGTTGTCCAATACTGGTTTCAGTATACTCATGGCAAACCAGCCATTTGGGAAAATCGGCACCTGATACTTTTTTCTCTCTCATTGATTCCAAATTGTTCTATCTACATTTTGAACGCAAATGGAAGAAAAAGTGATCGCAGTAGTGGCGCTATGGTTTCCGAAATTGAAGGATGTTTATTATTAGCTTAGTAATTGTATTACATTTTTTCTTCAAGTGATCCAATTCCAGGTATTCCAGGAATACCATTCGAAAATTCCAGGTAACCACACATTTACATCACATTTGTCCTGAAGGGTACCGAGTATCCTTTTTCATCGATCCAGCCATTTGATGAGCATGAGGATGCCCTGGCAAGTATCAACAATTTCACTTCACGTAGGATATAGTTTATCTTACGGATTCCGCCAAAACTATTTGTAAGGATTGGTCTTATCCTTAGGAGTGTAAAGCAAAGTCAAAGGAAAAAAGCTACCCAGACAACCTGACTACACTACGACTTTGTGGTCGTAAAAGCAAATTTTTTCGAAATCGTGCTATTTATATCATGCCGACAGAGAATAAATGGGAATAAAAACAAAAACTTTTCCAATGACTGGAAAACTTTCAATATTTAACTGTTTAACTGTTTTATTTAACTGCTTTTACAAATTCCGTTCAGTTGCCGAAAACTCGATATTCAACATAAAATGCTTTGTCAAGTTACGCATTGTCGCATTTGACATTCCAACACATGCTTCGGTTCATATTAATTGATAGTGATTTGAGTTGTCTATTCAATAGGTTTAATTTGGATTTATTTGTGGTTTGTGCAATTTTTGTTGTAATTGTGTCCTGATACAAACCTTGTAAATAAAATGAAAATGAAATGTCTGAACAACACTACGCGCAATACTTAAAAAAAGTGGTATTTTGTACCGACGAAAGCGACTCCTGGACGAACTGAGAAAAGAAGATATAAGTCATACTGCCGCAGAGCTACCATTTAACCAAACTGATGATGGTTTGTTTTATTGTCTATTATTTAATCTGTTGGTTAAAATTCATCAGTAATTCGTTCTTCGTTTAAGGTGTAGTGAAACCAGGTTGTGACACAGCAGAAGAGCTTGTTGGCGATGCATCGTTCATCGATGAGGTGGAAGATAACGCTGTTCCTAGTGTCTCCGGCAGCCCTAGCGATGATGAATTTGAGAGTGACGAAGGAGTCATTGATTTGGTGAATTTCGTGTTGATTTTTATGAACTGTCATCACAAACTCGGTCACAAAGTGCGGTCAGTGCCCCTGGTATCAACAAACACCTATAATAGACTGGGACCTTAAACACCAATTAAAAGCAGGGAAAAGTAGCCACATAGCCAACCAAACATTCACACGTCAGATCTGTAACAAGTATCAACACCACCAACACATCTTCACCGACGGCTGTTCTAAACGAAGCTGCCGGATGCGGAATACACTCCACTCACGTCAATAGTGCCATTAAACTACCTAACAACACTTCCATTTTTTCCGCAGAAGCAGTAGCTATGCTTATCGCCGCCGACGAAAGTCTTCGCAGTGTTAAGCCCAACGTGATCTTCACCGACAGCGCCAGAGTACTACATCCAACTCTTTGGCCAACAAAAACAACTAAAGCAATCTATCTCAGCATTTGGTGATGAGATCGAAAAACTTGCAAAAAAAACTATCTGCAGCTCATGTATCGTACGGTACATTTTTAAATGAAACAGCCGCTACTAATATTGTAGAGCCAATAGCGGTACGTACTTTCATGAACGGATTAAAACACCTTAGCACCAGATTCTTTTTGCAAACAAGGAATCCTTTAACTTGTAATAAAGCCATGCTCTTGATTGCGGACCAAGTGAGACTATCGATGATGCAACATTTTGGGGCAAACTTTAAATAGAGGTACAAACAATAATAATACATATAAATATAAATATATATCCCATATCCCATAAATAAAAAAAATTACACAGTATACTACAGTGAATGCCAAAATGAAAAATTAGTATAGACGTATTGGGCCTCAGATCAAGATCAGGCCTCAGTCAGATCAAATGAGATCATACAGCAGAATAAGTATGATCTCATTTGATTTGTGCTCCGTAGGAGATTGAAATGGTAAAAAAATGACATTTGAATTATTTATTAACAAATCGGTCATAAACGCGTTGTTTATTGTTAACTGTTCTTACAGAACAAACGAAAAATTTTACCGCATTGTAATGCATGCTCACAAACACCACATTTGTGTTCCTTTAGAGCACATTGGAATGTTGTCAAAGTTGTTAGATCTATATTTGTGTTTCACTAAATTTTCCCCTTTCGAACAATAATTTTCCGGACCGACATTGTTTGTAGCCCCAAAACATTCTGTATTCTATAACAGATCAATCGAGTAGTCTTTTAACAGTTTTGTGTGATACGGCTAGGCGGTGCTATTGGAATCACTTAAATTGGGGTGATGTGGTGCTGAGCATGTTAAACGTTACTGTAATATAGCTACGATGGTTTACTCGATGAGTACATTGATAAAGGTTCGACGTGGTTGAAAAAAAGGGACTATCGTCATCATCATAGTTTGAAAGCCAAAGATATACATCCATGTTTGTACTCACTGCGTAATAGTGTGTGGCGAACACGTAATGTTTGTCGTGTGTATATTTTATTCAATCCCTACAATGAAAGATATTAACATTAAGCTTAAAAAACACGCCAATCAATTGGTCACACAATCTACTTACCTCTGTCTGGATTATACTCTATCAGTCAGAAGAATATAATCCTTGAAGCAAACACCAAACTACTAACGCTTGATTTTCCACACTAGGTTTAATTCCTCAGCTATAATATTGGCACTGTGTATAGCGTATCTGGCCATCGCCGTTCTTCATACAAGCAGAAAATGTCCTATGAATAATTGGTACATACGTTATTGTGACGACGATTTAAGGCAGTGATGATTTAATAACATATAAATATTGCTTATTAAACAATTACCTCCTTTTACCACCGAACGCCAGCACTTAAAAGAAAACACTCGTTGCTAAAGGTAGGTTTTGTATCGCAGCCCTGCGCTAAATCGGTCAAATGACGAATTGATTAGCCGTAGCACCACATTGATGAGAGCACGTAACACCACAAAACACTTGCAAATGTGTACACTATCAAACTTTTTAGCACTTTTAACAGTACGGCCTGGCCATTCTTTCGAATAAAACACCGATTGATTCAATATAAAAGCATCGATTCGGCTCACAACTCCACGCAACAACTAGCACAATTTCACATCACTTGCGACATTTTGACAGCACAATGATTTTCCATTTTTCAATCGTAACACATCCATACATCCTCGTGCATCAGACGATTGGCTGTTGAAGCGTTGCCAAACATCCCTAAATTGAAAACATCGATCCGGACGTTTCGAAAAACATTCGAATATAAGTTCGACAACGAAAAATTAATATCTTCCAAAAGACTGCACCATCGACAAATATGCCATTTCAATCAAATTTCGGGATAAATTATGTCTTGAAGAAGTTTTGGTAAAAGAATTTCGGGTAATAAATTTTTGTAGTCTCCCCCCCCCCAAAGGTTCGAAGCTACCCTGAAACGTTTCAAGCACATCAATTGGTGGTTTGGTCATATGGTGTGACAAATTAAATGTCAACATGGTTTGTTTACATTTTTGTTTTTCATAAATATTGGCGGTTTAAAGCGGAAATTTGAAAGCAACAGAGTGCATTAATTATGAATAATTTTTGTGTGCCAAAAATTACGAGAGGTAATTTTTTATTTCAAACTGCATGCTCAATTGACGCGGCTTGTGGTGTAAGGTAAGCAAAGCATTTTAATGAAAGTAAGCGGCTCGTTTTAACGCATGTAATGCATTTTCTTTCTTTGTAATGCATAATGTGCTGCAATGTGTGTTACATCCGAGAGACACCAAACGGAGAAAACCTGCATGCGCAAAATGACTTAGCCAATGTTTCTGCTAACATATTAGGAAGAGGTGCAGCTTCTGTTCACCGGCAGTACCTATCTTTCATAATAAGTATAATTTCAATAAGTTACGGTTCTTTCCGGTATGTGGATTTGTCCCCCTAAAGTGCCGAATATCTTCATGTGGATGCTTGTAGGAGTTAAAGTGCAGTGAATATGTGAGCAGACGTTGACCGGGTTCAATGGTAAGTTCTCGACAAGGTATGACAAATATTTTACTGTTAGGTTCGTAGCTACTATTAGCCTATGCTCGAAGACGGGATGCTGCTGAATCTGCGAAGAAATTAAACTGCAAAGTCCTGCGTGAAGAACCCTAGCGGTTAATGGTCGGGTTAGTTCTCTACAAAGTGTGGAAAATAGTTTACTGTTAGCTTCACAGCTGTTAGCCTACGCTGGAAGACGAGATGCTGCCCCTGCCGCGATATCCGATCAGCCGGTAATAAATCATTCGATTTGAGATGTTAGAATACAATCATAGCGTGTTTCGATGCTCCTTTTCAGTGGAGGAAGCAAACATCATCAACAAACACCTCCAGAACATTGGGATCCGCTAATATATCGTCCATGAAGCGCTCAAGTGGCTGGCTTGCGTTGCACAATCCGAATTGTATCATTGTGAAAATAATGAACGGAGTAATACCGGCAGCCTAGAGATGGATTGCAACAGCTGGGACACTTTCTTCGACCGGAACGAAGTGGTATGTAGATCATGGGTATTTGCAACGGGTCCCGAGTTATTTTTTAAAGCATTTTAAATCGATTGATGGACCAGTGGTTTGAATTTGATGCAGCCTGCATGATGTGACCTTGCATTGGAAATGATTTATTTATCGTAATTCGATTACCCACTTCCCGGTGAACGAATGATTCAGGCTAGGTTAAGATATGGTTAAACCCTTTTGCTTCAAGTCCCAACGATAGAAGGATAGAAGCGTCCCAACGACAAAGACCTTACCTTAATAAGGGCTACTTACCTAATGCTTACTCGTGTTAGTATCGAGCACAGGAAATGATATACACGTGTGAGTTATTTCCCATTTTCTGTCAGCAATACAGCAACTAACGTGTTGGGTAAAATATCTAAGCAATTTGCTTTATTTTATTCCCGCCAGCTATCTTGATCCGATTAGTAGATTGATTTTATAGTTTGACCGTGGCCTATAGTGTGGTCTGGTTGTCCAATACTGGTTTCAGTATACTCATGGCAAACCAGCCATTTGGGAAAATCGGCACCTGATACTTTTTTCTCTCTCATTGATTCCAAATTGTTCTATCTACATTTTGAACGCAAATGGAAGAAAAAGTGATCGCAGTAGTGGCGCTATGGTTTCCGAAATTGAAGGATGTTTATTATTAGCTTAGTAATTGTATTACATTTTTTCTTCAAGTGATCCAATTCCAGGTATTCCAGGAATACCTTTCGAAAATTCCAGGTAACCACACATTTACATCACATTTGTCCTGAAGGGTACCGAGTATCCTTTTTCATCGATCCAGCCATTTGATGAGCATGAGGATGCCCTGGCAAGTATCAACAATTTCACTTCACGTAGGATATAGTTTATCTTACGGATTCCGCCAAAACTATTTGTAAGGATTGGTTATCCTTAGGAGTGTAAAGCAAAGTCAAAGGAAAAAAGCTACCCAGACAACCTGACTACACTACGACCTTGTGGTCGTAACAGCAAATTTTTTCGAAATCGTGCTATTTATATCATGCCGACAGAGAATAAATGGAAATAAAAACAAAAACTTTTCCAATGACTGGAAAACTTTCAATATTTAACTGTTTAACTGTTTTATTTAACTGCTATTACAAATTCTGTTCAGTTGCCGAAAACTAGATATTCAACATAAAATGCTTTGTCAAGTTACGCATTGTCGCATTTGACATTCCAACACATGCTTCGGTTCATATTAATTGATAGTGATTTGAGTTGTCTATTTAATAGGTTTAATTTGGATTTATTTGTGGTTTGTGCAATTTTTGTTATAATTGTGACCTGATGCAAACCTTGTAAATAAAATGAAAGTGAAATGTCTGAACAACACTACGCGCAATACTTAAAAAAAGTGGTATTTTGTACCGACGAAAGCGACTCCTGGACGAACTGAGAAAAGAAGATATAAGTCATACTGCCGCAGAGCTACCATTTAACCAAACTGATGATGGTTTGTTTTATTGTCTATTATTTAGTCTATTGGTTAAAATTCATCAGTAATTCGTTCTTCGTTTAAGGTGTAGTGAAACCAGGTTGTGACACAGCAGAAGAGCTTGTTGGCGATGCATCGTTCATCGATGAGGTGGAAGATAACGCTGTTCCTAGTGTCTCCGGCAGCTCTAGCGATGATGAATTTGAGAGTGACGAAGGAGTCATTGATTTGGTGAATTTCGTGTTGATTTTTATGAACTGTCATCACAAACTCGGTCACAAAGTGCGGTCAGTGCCCCTGGTATCAACAAACACCTATAATAGACTGGGACCTTAAACACCAATTAAAAGCAGGGAAAAGTAGCCACATAGCCAACCAAACATTCACACGTCAGATCTGTAACAAGTATCAACACCAGCAACACATCTTCACCGACGGCCGTTCTAAACGAAGCTGCCGGATGCGGAATACACTCCACTCACGTCAATAGTGCCATTAAACTATCTAACAACACTTCCATTTTTTTCCGCAGAAGCAGTAGCTATGCTTATCGCCGCCGACGAAAGTCTTCGCAGTGTTAAGCCCAACGTGATCTTCACCGACAGCGCCAGAGTACTACCCGCCATAGAACACGGCGTTGTTCGAGACCCACACATCCAACTCTTTGGCCAACAAAAACAACTAAAGCAATCCATCTCAGCATTTGGTGATGAGATCGAAAAACTTGCAAAAAAAACTATCTGCAGCTCATGTATCGTACGGTACATTTTTAAATGAAACAGCCGCTACTAATATTGTAGAGCCAATAGCGGTACGTACTTTCATGAACGGATTAAAACACCTTAGCACCAGATTCTTTTTGCAAACAAGGAATCCTTTAACTTGTAATAAAGCCATGCTCTTGATTGCGGACCAAGTGAGACTATCGATGATGCAACATTTTGGGGCAAACTTTAAATAGAGGTACAAACAATAATAATACATATAAATATAAATATATATCCCATATCCCATAAATAAAAAAAATTACACAGTATACTACAATGAATGCCAAAATGAAAAATTAGTATAGACGTATTGGGCCTCAGATCAAGATCAGGCCTCAGTCAGATCAAATGAGATCATACAGCAGAATAAGTATGATCTCATTTGATTTGTGCTCCGTAGGAGATTGAAATGGTAAAAAAATGACATTTGAATTATTTATTAACAAATCGGTCATAAACGCGTTGTGTATTGTTAACTGTTCTTACAGAACAAACGAAAAATTTTACCGCATTGTAATGCATGCTCACAAACACCACATTTGTGTTCCTTTAGAGCACATTGGAATGTTGTCAAAGTTGTCAGATCTATATTTGTGTTTCACTAAGAATTTACACCAACACGAAAATCTAAATTTTCCCCTTTCGAACAATAATTTTCCGGACCGACATTGTTTGTAGACCCAAAACATTCTGTATCCTATAACAGATCAATCGAGTAGTCTTTTAACAGTTTTGTGTGATACGGCTAGGCGGTGCTATTGGCATCACTTAAATTGGGGTGATGTGGTGCTGAGCATGTTAAACGTTACTGTAATATAGCTACGATGGTTTACTCGATGAGTACATTGATAAAGGTTCGACGTGGTTGAAAAAAAGGGACTATCGTCATCATCATAGTTTGAAAGCCAAAGATATACATCCATGTTTGTACTCACTGCGTAATAGTGTGTGGCGAACACGTAATGTTTGTCGTGTGTATATTTTATTCAATCCCTACAATGAAAGATATTAACATTAAGCTTAAAAAACACGCCAATCAATTGGTCACACAATCTACTTACCTCTGTCTGGATTATACTCTATCAGTCAGAAGAATATTTAGCACCGTCCAGTGGCACTACTTTTATTTAAAACCGTCAAATAGCTTATTTCCAGAACTTATCACGCTAGTGCTCTGTAATCGACACGTGCGATTCGAGAAGGAATGATCCTGACAGTTGGCGTCTTTCACAACTGTCATGTGTTGGGTTTTTTGGCGTGACAGCTACTGTCACCACGGTCGCAGGTCTCGTTGACCGTTACGACGGTCGCTACAGTGCTCCCCTCCTAGAGCGGTGTCATCGGTAGCGTAGTGGAATGGTAACCTTCCGTTGGGACCTGGTGACACCGGTCGATACCTGGTCCTTTCGACGTAGGATAGATGGTGGTGGGGCGCTGTTGGTGGTCGCTCCGGAATGTTGTAGCGACGGTGTTTGTGTTGCCGGTCGAGTGTGCTTTAGGGTCGTCCGCTGATGCTCGGATGATGACAACTGGGGGGTGTCAGTATCGCTGTCCCGGTTCGTCGGTTGTTGCTCGTCTGATGGAGGCAGCGACATCGGAGTATTAGGTCCATGTTGCTGCTGAGGCGTTGAGCTAGCTTCTTCCATTAGACCATAAGCCGGCTTCAGGCGGTCCACAGAAATCCGCGAGGACTGTCCGTGCATGTGAATCTGAAAAGACTTGGAATTCCGTGTAAGAACCTGATAAGGACCGTGATATGGCGTCGTCAATGCGGGTCGGATGGTGTCGTTTCGTACGAACACGTGCGTACAGCTACTGAGATCCGGGTGAACGAAGGAGTTTCGGTTGCTGTGCCAGGCGGTACTCGTCGGTCTGATATTGCCCATTGCTTCGCGGAGTGTATTGACAAAGTCGGACTGGTCGGCCAACAATGTTGTAGGTTTTTCGCAAACAAATTCAGCGGGTATGGTAAGTGTTGTACCATATACCAGCTCAGCCGGTGAAGCGTTGATGTCGCTTTTGAAGGTAGTACGTAAACCAAGCAGAATCAGCGGTAGATGTTCACTCCACCGGGAGGTGTCTTTGCAAATCATCGCTGCCTTGAGAGTACGGTGCCACCTTTCGATCAACCCGTTCGCCTGTGGATGGTAGGCTGTGGTTCTGATGTGCTTCGATCCGAGAGCTTTTGTCAACTCGTTAAACAAGGAGGATTCGAATTGACGTCCCTGGTCGGTCGTTATATAGGACGGTACGCCGAACCTAGCGATCCAGTGGAACAGCAGTGCCGATACGACTGTAGACGCGGTGATATCCGGGATCGGTATCGCTTCTGGCCAGCGTGTGAAGCGGTCGATAATCGTTAGACAATATCGGTTGCCGTTACTGATCGGGAAAGGTCCGATAATGTCCACGTTGATATGGCTGAATCGGGACGATGTCGTGGGATACTGCGTTAGAGGACTTTTAGTGTGTCTGCCTACCTTGGCGCGTTGACAGGCCAAACAGTTCCTGGCGAATTCTCGTGCGTCCTTGTTGATGCCCAGCCACACAAAGCGCTCTGTCATGAGCTTGGCTGTAGCTCGTGCTCCTGGATGGCTCAAATCGTGTACCGCGTGAAGAAGCTTTTTCCGTAACGATTTAGTAATATATGGGCGAATGATTCCTCCGGGGCAGTCGGCATAGAGCGAATGTGAGCTTCCAGGTATTGGTGTTTTTTGAAGCAACAATTCTGTCCTTACTTTTCCGCTGATAATATCAGTAATTTCGGGATCGCAGGCTTGCTCTTCAGCTAGTTCGTTAAAATCAATCGACGGAGCGCCGTGCACGATCTCCACACGTGAGAGTAGATCAGCTGTGACGTTTTCTTCTCCGGCGACGTGGCGGATGTCCGTCGAAAATTGTGCAATAAAATCTAACTGCCTGGCTCTACGCGGTGAGGCGTCATCATGCTTTTGTTTGAAGGCGTACACCAGCGGCTTGTGGTCAGTATATATACTGAACTCGCGTCCTTCTAACTGGTATCTAAAATGCTTGATGGCTAGATAAATTGCCGTGAGCTCACGGTCATACGTGGAGTACTTACGTTGCGCTTTCTCAAACTTCTTTGAAAAAAAACCGAGAGGTTGTCGTTCGCCGTCGACTAGTTGGTGAAGTACGGCTCCGGCGGCGTAATCGGAGGCATCCGTCCACAACGAAAGTTCTCCATCTGCCGCGGGGTGTGCCAATAGCGCGGCGCGTTGCAGCTGTTCCTTGCATCTGTCAAACGCTTCGGAAGCTTCAGTTGTCCAGTTGAGTAACGTTTTATCCTTTTTTTTGTTTCCTGGGGTCATTTCGAGCAGGATGCCCTGCGCTTCAAGAGCGTGAGGCAAGAAACGACGGTAATAATTTACCATAGCAAGGAATTTTTTTAGTTCCATTACGTTTGTCGGCCTATCCAACTCGCTAATTGCCTTAACCCGCTCAGGGAGGGGACGTATTCCTTCGGTGTTAACCAGGTGGCCCAGAAAAGAAATTTCGGTCTTATAGAACTCGCATTTCGCTGGATTAATGGTCAAGTGGTGTAGTTCCAACCGTTGGAATAGTTGACGAAGATGGTCGTGATGTTCTGCTTCTGACGATGAGGCGACGATCATATCGTCAATATAAGGGAAGACGAAATCAAGTCCCTGCAGAACGTGATGGATGAGGCGCTGGAAGGTTTGCGCGGCGTTTCTTAATCCGAACGGCATTGTCGTAAACTCAAACAAACCGAAAGGCGTCTGTAGCATATCTGCTATACAGTCTTAAAACATTCCAAAATCTATTTATGTTTCACCCCATGCACCTCTATCGAGATATTAGAACAAGATCTGCAATAAACAAGTAACGCAAATAGCATAAACCTCAGGCGCAATTAAAACAATTATTAATCACTCACAAGTTGCAAGCACACATTCAATGCACACAAGTTGCAGGTACAAATCCAATATTCAAAACATAAAAAACATACACCATAAATGCACCGAGCGCGTGGAAAGTAACCATCAATCCGATTCCCACGATCACGCAAAGAATCTGCGCGATGCCAAAAGTAAAAACCATAACGCTCTTATTACAAGACAGTACAGGTGCGTATCAACCATTGCAGTTGAGCAATACACCCCACACCCGTGCGCTTGACTTGGTTCAAGTTTGCAACAGGAGACGACCCAACCGTATGTAGCTTATAGGAAACAGAACTACTCCATCTAACAAGTAAGAACTGAATGCAAGAAAACGTTAAACCAACCAATCAAAATTCAGACAAACAAAAGCATCAGATATCCGAGAGTCCGGTATGTGGACGAATGGAAATTTCCATCAAATTTGTTCTCACGATGTATACCCGAAAATTATGATATAAAATAAAGATTGACCGTTGACTAGACAGTCACTCGGAGTCACTCGCAGCACTTGCACACGCGGTTACTGTCATAGTTGATCGTTATGCTCAACTAAAGAAGTCTAGTGTAATTTCTGTTATGGGGGACTCTGTCCCGTAGTCCGTCCGAAAGAACAATCGCATAGTGATCAATACGCATCTATATAACGCGTCAGCAAATATACTACATGGCGATACAAGTATATTACATAGCGACCGTGATCGTAGCAAATATATTACATGGCGACCGTGACCATAAGCTGCAATCGTCGGAAAGAAAAACGCAACAGTGATCGACCTAAAGTGAGCGATGAAAGGTGTTGTGTAAAAAAAAAAAATACAGTGCCCAGTGGTACAAGTACAGTGCCCGTGGCATTAGTCTGTGGTCTTCAGAATGTAAAAAAAGTGAAAATGTGAGTGAAAATGTAAAGTGTAAGATAAATGTGCCGTGAAATTGACACTCAAAATAAATGAAGAAGATGAACGCCCCGAAAGTGCTCTAAAAACCAGAAAACAAGGTTTTAAAGAAAATTATGAGATAAAAATACGAACCATATTAAATTAACAGAAACAGTGAATTTATTCTGCAATCCATGAAAAAAAAACCGTGACCATAATCTGCAGTCATCGGAGTGATTGAATAGTGAACAAAAGTAGAAAGAGCGAAGTGTACGGAACCCGCAATGTGACAAAAGTGCGAGACAATCAAAAAACGTAAAGTTCTGTTAATCATGAGCAAGAACAATGCGATTAAAACGAGTGCAGTTATAGTGCACAGCTGAGCGATCAGCGGGAATCGACAAATAAGAGTGTAACAGAAAAAAAAACATTACGTGGATTGAACGCTACGTCGCAAGTACAGAAATAGGAGATCCAAAGTGAAACATGACAAATGAGTAGCGGAGGTGCATACAAAATTGTTTAGCGACAAATCTCTACGGATGCTAGACAAAGTTGAGAACCGTGGTTGTAGCATGAAATGAGTTTAATCTGCAATCTTGCAATGGAAAAGTGCGTGAATTCAATAATAAATCGCTGGATGTGAGTCTAGAGAACCAATCATTCTGCATAGAATTATAGACTTGTTATTGAGAACGGATCATAAATGACCGACGTGACAAACACTTTATTCGGTGTGTAAAAGAGCTAGACGTTTACTAGTAGCGAAAAACTAAAAATGACATACAACGGCAGTGTAACGTTTTTAAGAAAACATATTTTATTACAGTGTAAAGTGTATAACTACAATGGTGCACAGAAAATGTGTAAACGACGTATAAAAACTCGTAACGTATAAATCTCGTTTAGTGAAAGATAGTTGCAATACGATACATGCAAGTAGCATGTACACAAAATACGAGTGCGGTTATTCCGAAATGAATAGTAGACAACGAATTAAGATAAATGAAATAGTGGAAGGCGAGACCACGGATCATATTTATTGACCGGCGGGATCCAAAGAGACAGGAGTCTCCAACGTGGAAGAAAACGAACAGGAGTCCCGTGAATGGTGTTTACAGGAATCCCAACAAAAATGCTTACGAAGAGTAGCCGTTCGAAGATACTATTGGACAGGAGTCCATACGAAGACGTCAGATGACTCCAAAATGAAAACACCACATACAAGAAACATCTTCAAATATCCCTTCGCAGCTAAGTAATACGCTAATATATCCCGTTAATATAAATGAGGAAAAAGAAAGGATTACAAACTTTTCCACCAATATATAAAACAAAGATTAATTCGAAAAAATTAACAGTAAGAAGCAGCAAGAAGAAATATTAGTAAATCATTCAAAGAATGTTGAATTAGATAATAATAGAACAGCACATTATTGAATTATTGTCTAAAATGGCTCAATTTGATATAGAAACAGCTTGTTCATTGGTATCCGTGTATGACGGATCATCAGAAGACTTTGGTGTTTTCGAAGACTCTGCAACATTGTTATATGAAATCAACTCTCCAGACAATGAACAAATGCTAATCAAATTCTTAAGAACAAGATTAATTGGCAAGGCTAGAATCGGACTATCTAACAACCTAACGTCTTTTAAACAATTAATTAGTAACATTAAAGATAGATGTCAAGAAAGGATCAACCCTCAAATAATTTTAGCTAAACTAAAATCTCTTAATATTAAGGATACAATAACATTATGCCAGGAAATTGAAATACTAACAGCAAAACTAAAGGCGATTTACTTAGAACAACAAATTCCAGAATCTATCGCTAATGATATGGTTGTCAAGCTTGGAATAGACACGCTAATAGAAAAAGTTAACAATAGGGAAACAAAAACGATACTGAAAGCAGGTACTTTTGCCACATTAGCTTCAGCAATTCTAAAGGTAATGGAAAATGAAACCTATGACGAGACACATGATCGATCTAACAGACAAAATTACCCCGACCATGACAGTAAACGACACAAAATACCAACATTCAGGAATCAATTTAACTTTTACGAATACGATGACTATTCTGGTTATAACACAGGATATTTTGACAGAAATAAATATTTTAATCAATTTAATAATAGACGTAAATATGCAGCCATCAAATACAGGCATAGTTCTGTATCATTTGCAAATAATTCTGAACGTGATAAATATCAAATTCAGAAACAAAGTAGTCATAAAAATAGGAATATTAATAATCATAATAAAGTAAGTTTATTTGAGCAAAGAAATTATGGAAAATATATATCGAATAATCACATAAGTCATAAAAACAAAACGAAATTCGCAAATAATACAGAAGTAAATAAAATACTTTTTATTAGAAAACATAAATCAGCCACCACAGGTAATACCATAGAAGAAAGAAGTCATGAAAACCATAAGACGTACATGGTAGAACCAGACAAATATTTTTATAACGACATGAGAGCGAACGAATTAAACAATGATTACAGCGAAGAATATGAAATTGAAAGTACTGATCACAGTGATAAGGAAAATTTCCATACATCAATAATGCAGAACGAATTAAATCAACAATATGGTTACAATTATAATACATGTGAAGGAAATAACGTTGTAAACAAGATAACAGAAGATAATGAAGTATATAGAATGTATGAAATGAATAAGCCATATAATGAACAATTTGAAAAAGACACAAAAGTCTTAGATGATAAAGAGAATATTAATATGCACAGCAAAGCAATCAAAGAAAAGAAGGATGCAATGAGTATTCACAAACGCGCTACGAAAAGAAAAGTGTCATACGAAAAAAGAATGAAAAATAATCGCAATGAAATACGTTGCCCTACAAGAAAGGCTGAATACGTTGAAAATGATAAATTGAATAGAAAATATTCCATTATGAGTGAGGAATTGCGCAAAGCATCAATAATGAACCAAGTTAAAGAAAAACTCAAAAAGATTCTTCAAAAGAAATTGCATGCATTAATATTTAAAATTAAAGAAACAAACAAAGAATTCAAAGGCAAAGAACACAGATTTAGTTGCGAAAATAGCAAAACCTTCATAATCAAAACCAAATGTAAAACAATTATTTACTCATTATCCAACTTTAACTATCTGGTTAACAAATCAGTGTATGTAAAATATTACCCTCCTTAAAAATTTTGATGACATTGCTATAGATTAAAATTTAAATAATAATTTTAAAACCCAAAAAAAAAAAACGAAAAAATGGAATAATATTACTCTTTCGTTCATACAATTTCACTCAATCATAACATTATTCTTTCAAACGGAGGAGGTGTAGCATTTCTGCTAAACATCTTATAGAACATTGTGAGGAAGTAAATATACACGAGAATAACTTCAATCATTATCATTCATTACGTTATTCTACTAAAAGAGGGGAGGTGTAGCATATCTGCTATACAGTCTTAAAACATTCCAAAATCTATTTATGTTTCACCCCATGCACCTCTATCGAGATATTAGAACAAGAACTGCAATAAACAAGTAACGCAAATAGCATAAACCTCAGGCGCAATTAAAACAATTATTAATCACTCACAAGTTGCAAGCACACATTCAATGCACACAAGTTGCAGGTACAAATCCAATATGCAAAACATAAAAAACATACACCATAAATGCACCGAGCGCGTGGAAAGTAACCATCAATCCGATTCCCACGATCACGCAAAGAATCTGCGCAATGCCAAAAGTAAAAACCATAACGCTCTTATTACAAGACAGTACAGGTGCGTATCAACCATTGCAGTTGAGCAATACACCCCACACCCGTGCGCTTGACTTGGTTCAAGTTTGCAACAGGAGACGACCCAACCGTATGTAGCTTATAGGAAACAGAACTACTCCATCTAACAAGTAAGAACTGAATGCAAGAAAACGTTAAACCAACCAATCAAAATTCAGACAAACAAAAACATCAGATATCCGAGAGTCCAGTATGTGGACGAATGGAAATTTCCATCAAAATTTGTTCTCACGATGTATACCCGAAAATTATGATATAAAATAAAGATTGACCGTTGACTAGACAGTCACTCGGAGTCACTCGCAGCACTTGCACACGCGGTTACTGTCGTAGTTGATCGTTATGCTCAACTAAAGAAGTCTAGTGTTATTTCTGTTATGGGGGACTCTGTCCCGTAGTCCGTCCGAAAGAACAATCGCATAGTGATCAATACGCATCTATATAACGCGTCAGCAAATATACTACATGGCGATACAAGTATATTACATAGCGACCGTTATCGTAGCAAATATATTACATGGCGACCGTGACCATAAGCTGCAATCGTCGGAAAGAAAAACGCAACAGTGATCGACCTAAAGTGAGCGATGAAAGGTGTTGTGTAAAAAAAAAAAAAAAAATACAGTGCCCAGTGGTACAAGTACAGTGCCCGTGGCATTAGTCTGTGGTCTTCAGAATGTAAAAAAAAAAGAGTGAAAATGTAAAGTGTAAGATAAATGTGCAGTGAAATTGACACTCCAAATAAATGAAGAAGATGAACGCCCCGAAAGTGCTCTAAAAACCGGAAAACAAGGTTTTAAAGAAAATTATGAGATAAAAATACGAACCATATTAAATTAACAGAAACAGTGAATTTATTCTGCAATCCATGAAAAAAAAACCGTGACCATAATCTGCAGTCATCGGAGTGATTGAATAGTGAACAAAAGTAGAAAGAGCGAAGTGTACGGAACCCGCAATGTGACAAAAGTGCGAGACAATCAAAAAACGTAAAGTTCTGTTAATCATGAGCAAGAACAATGCGATTAAAACGAGTGCAGTTATAGTGCACAGCTGAGCGATCAGCGGGAATCGACAAATAAGAGTGTAACAGAAAAAAAAACACGGATTACGTGGATTGAACGCTACGTCGCAAGTACAGAAATAGGAGATCCAAAGTGAAACATGGCAAATGAGTAGCGGAGGTGCATACAAAATTGTTTAGCGACAAATCTCTACGGATGCTAGACAAAGTTGAGAACCGTGGTTGTAGCATGAAATGAGTTTAATCTGCAATCTTGCAATGGAAAAGTGCGTGAATTCAATAATAAATCGCTGGATTGTAAAGTGTATAACTACAATGGTGCACAGAAAATGTGTAAACGACGTATAAAAACTCGTAACGTATAAATCTCGTTTAGTGAAAGATAGTTGCAATACGATACATGCAAGTAGCATGTACACAAAATACGAGTGCGGTTATTCCGAAATGAATAGTAGACAACGAATTAAGATAAATGAAATAGTGGAAGGCGAGACCACGGATCATATTTATTGACCGGCGGGATCCAAAGAGACAGGAGTCTCCAACGTGGAAGAAAACGAACAGGAGTCCCGTGAATGGTGTTTACAGGAATCCCAACAAAAATGCTTACGAAGAGTAGCCGTTCGAAGATACTATTGGACAGGAGTCCATACGAAGACGTCAGATGACTCCAAAATGAAAACACCACATACAAGAAACATCTTCAAATATCCCTTCGCAGCTAAGTAATACGCTAATATATCCCGTTAATATAAATGAGGAAAAAGAAAGGATTACAAACTTTTCCACCAATATATAAAACAAAGATTAATTCGAAAAATTTAACAGTAAGAAGCAGCAAGAAGAAATATTAGTAAATCATTCAAAGAATGTTGAATTAGATAATAATAGAACAGCACATTATTGAATTATTGTCTAAAATGGCTCAATTTGATATAGAAACAGCTTGTTCATTGGTATCCGTGTATGACGGATCATCAGAAGACTTTGGTGTTTTCGAAGACTCTGCAACATTGTTATATGAAATCAACTCTCCAGACAATGAACAAATGCTAATCAAATTCTTAAGAACAAGATTAATTGGCAAGGCTAGAATCGGACTATCTAACAACCTAACGTCTTTTAAACAATTAATTAGTAACATTAAAGATAGATGTCAAGAAAGGATCAACCCTCAAATAATTTTAGCTAAACTAAAATCTCTTAATATTAAGGATACAATAACATTATGCCAGGAAATTGAAATACTAACAGCAAAACTAAAGGCGATTTACTTAGAACAACAAATTCCAGAATCTATCGCTAATGATATGGTTGTCAAGCTTGGAATAGACACGCTAATAGAAAAAGTTAACAATAGGGAAACAAAAACGATACTGAAAGCAGGTACTTTTGCCACATTAGCTTCAGCAATTCTAAAGGTAATGGAAAATGAAACCTATGACGAGACACATGATCGATCTAACAGACAAAATTACCCCGACCATGACAGTAAACGACACAAAATACCAACATTCAGGAATCAATTTAACTTTTACGAATACGATGACTATTCTGGTTATAACACAGGATATTTTGACAGAAATAAATATTTTAATCAATTTAATAATAGACGTAAATATGCAGCCATCAAATACAGGCATAGTTCTGTATCATTTGCAAATAATTCTGAACGTGATAAATATCAAATTCAGAAACAAAGTAGTCATAAAAATAGGAATATTAATAATCATAATAAAGTAAGTTTATTTGAGCAAAGAAATTATGGAAAATATATATCGAATAATCACATAAGTCATAAAAACAAAACGAAATTCGCAAATAATACAGAAGTAAATAAAATACTTTTTATTAGAAAACATAAATCAGCCACCACAGGTAATACCATAGAAGAAAGAAGTCATGAAAACCATAAGACGTACATGGTAGAACCAGACAAATATTTTTATAACGACATGAGAGCGAACGAATTAAACAATGATTACAGCGAAGAATATGAAATTGAAAGTACTGATCACAGTGATAAGGAAAATTTCCATACATCAATAATGCAGAACGAATTAAATCAACAATATGGTTACAATTATAATACATGTGAAGGAAATAACGTTGTAAACAAGATAACAGAAGATAATGAAGTATATAGAATGTATGAAATGAATAAGCCATATAATGAACAATTTGAAAAAGACACAAAAGTCTTAGATGATAAAGAGAATATTAATATGCACAGCAAAGCAATCAAAGAAAAGAAGGATGCAATGAGTATTCACAAACGCGCTACGAAAAGAAAAGTGTCATACGAAAAAAGAATGAAAAATAATCGCAATGAAATACGTTGCCCTACAAGAAAGGCTGAATACGTTGAAAATGATAAATTGAATAGAAAATATTCCATTATGAGTGAGGAATTGCGCAAAGCATCAATAATGAACCAAGTTAAAGAAAAACTCAAAAAGATTCTTCAAAAGAAATTGCATGCATTAATATTTAAAATTAAAGAAACAAACAAAGAATTCAAAGGCAAAGAACACAGATTTAGTTGCGAAAATAGCAAAACCTTCATAATCAAAACCAAATGTAAAACAATTATTTACTCATTATCCAACTTTAACTATCTGGTTAACAAATCAGTGTATGTAAAATATTACCCTCCTTAAAAATTTTGATGACATTGCTATAGATTAAAATTTAAATAATAATTTTAAAACCCAAAAAAAAAAACGAAAAAATGGAATAATATTACTCTTTCGTTCATACAATTTCACTCAATCATAACATTATTCTTTCAAACGGAGGAGGTGTAGCATTTCTGCTAAACATCTTATAGAACATTGTGAGGAAGTAAATATACACGAGAATAACTTCAATCATTATCATTCATTACGTTATTCTACTAAAAGAGGGGAGGTGTAGCATATCTGCTATACAGTCTTAAAACATTCCAAAATCTATTTATGTTTCACCCCATGCACCTCTATCGAGATATTAGAACAAGATCTGCAATAAACAAGTAACGCAAATAGCATAAACCTCAGGCGCAATTAAAACAATTATTAATCACTCACAAGTTGCAAGCACACATTCAATGCACACAAGTTGCAGGTACAAATCCAATATTCAAAACATAAAAAACATACACCATAAATGCACCGAGCGCGTGGAAAGTAACCATCAATCCGATTCCCACGATCACGCAAAGAATCTGCGCGATGCCAAAAGTAAAAACCATAACGCTCTTATTACAAGACAGTACAGGTGCGTATCAACCATTGCAGTTGAGCAATACACCCCACACCCGTGCGCTTGACTTGGTTCAAGTTTGCAACAGGAGACGACCCAACCGTATGTAGCTTATAGGAAACAGAACTACTCCATCTAACAAGTAAGAACTGAATGCAAGAAAACGTTAAACCAACCAATCAAAATTCAGACAAACAAAAGCATCAGATATCCGAGAGTCCGGTATGTGGACGAATGGAAATTTCCATCAAATTTGTTCTCACGATGTATACCCGAAAATTATGATATAAAATAAAGATTGACCGTTGACTAGACAGTCACTCGGAGTCACTCGCAGCACTTGCACACGCGGTTACTGTCATAGTTGATCGTTATGCTCAACTAAAGAAGTCTAGTGTAATTTCTGTTATGGGGGACTCTGTCCCGTAGTCCGTCCGAAAGAACAATCGCATAGTGATCAATACGCATCTATATAACGCGTCAGCAAATATACTACATGGCGATACAAGTATATTACATAGCGACCGTGATCGTAGCAAATATATTACACGTCGTTATCGCCGTTTTCGGGATATCCTCTGGGTGTATTGGGATTTGGTGATATGCCTTACGCAGGTCGACTTTAGAAAAGACAGTCTTGCCCTGCAATGACATTGTAAAATCCTGCAAAAATGGTAGAGGGTAACGGTCGGGGACCGTTTTCGCGTTAAGGGCCCTGTAATCGCCACAGGGTCGTCAAGTGCCGTCGGCTTTTTTCGTCATATGAAGTGGACTGGCCCAGCTGCTGTTGGAAGGGCGGCACACTCCGAGCTGCACCAGGGAATCGAATTCAGCCCGAGCAGCAGCGTACTTCTCGGGAGACAGTCGGCGAGGTCGGGCGAAGGTCGGCTGACCAGTGGTCTCGATGCGGTGCGCGATTTCAGATTGCTGGTGCGTACCCGGTGCGATCAATCCTGTTAATCTTGGGAACTCCTTCAACAACGAAGCGATGGGTGACGTTGCATCACACACTTTGAAGGTTGGTTCTTGCAGATTTCGGTCCGGAACACCAGGTATACGTAGTTCGGTTAAAGCATCGACGAGGCATTTATTTCGAAGATCCACCAGGAGGTGAAAATGCAAAAGAAAATCGGCTCCGATGATTGCAGTCCCTACATCTGCGATTACGAAGTTCCATAGGAACGCTCGCCTTAGGCCAAGATCTAAAGTGTAGAGAGATTCTCCATAAACGCGAATCGGGGAACTGTTTGCGGCAAATAATTGCATCGATGAGGGCTTGCACGGGACGGAGCTGTGCTGCCTGGGTATCACAGAGACGTCAGCACCGGTATCTATTAGAAACTTCTTGTTTGTGTTACGGTCCACTACAACGAGCCGATAGCTGGATGATGAAACGGCATGGACCTCCGGTACAACGTCTCGGTGAGAAAGTCAGGATGATGGAGTGTGGGCACGTTGCTGCCGGCTGTTAAAGGAGCAAGGTGCTCTGCACTTTCGCGCTTCCTGACCATATCGTTCATGATAGAAACACAACCCGTTAGGAGTTGGGGTAACAGTACGACGCATTGGGCGTGGGCGTGAACGCGAACGAGGTCGGGCATGTTCCGGGCGAGTGGTCCGCTTCAATACATCATCCAAGCGTTGGCTCAGTTCGGCCACCTGTCGCGAGAGGCGTTCGACTTCATCATTTCGTACCTCGGAAACGGTGTGGTACGGACCCGTACGGTGGTATAACGCGAAGGAATCCATAACGGAGTCGGCTACCCGTACCTTATCCTCGACGTTCGGTGAAGCAGCGATCACGGCAGACTGTGCATATGGCGGTAAGCGTCCGATCCAGAGATCGATGAGCATGGAATCGGTCATCGCTCCGTTCGCGGTGCGTCGCATCTCGGCCAGCAACTGTGATGGTTTCCGATCCCCAAGGGTCATTTCCGATAGCAAGCGATGCAAACGACTTCGCTGCGACTCCTCCAAATGCTGAATGATCGCTTTTTTCGCTGTTTCGTAGCGCTCGGTGGTTGGTATGTTCTCGAGGAGATGACGCAACTCGGGAAGGACCCGGATAGGAATGCGTGTCTTCAGGATATTGAAGCGTCGAGCATGCTGGCTCGCCGGAATGTTCCCCGCGTCAAACCAGTTTTCCAGGGCGAAGAAAAAGGTGTGGACATCGGCGGTGTCCAGCTCGGGTGGTTTAAACTGCATGGCGTTTAGCGATTCCACTTGCAGCTCACGTAACCCGGTAGAGACCTCACGCGTTGGAGGTATTTCGACGCTCAACGACTTTTGAGTAGAGTTGGCGATGTTAGAGCTAACGTCTTTCGGCGGATCTACGACCGGTGGTTCCACGTTTTTCGGGCTGTGCATCATTTTCCCACACGGATTAAAAGTAAAAAAGGGTGGATCTTACCTTAATCGGAGGCGTCCAATCCCAGTGAGGCGCCTCGACGCGTGTTTCGATGTCGGTACGGCTTTGGCTTCCTTCACGAGATGAACAAAATGGCGGCTTCACACACGTGGAAGGCACACGTTCGGCGGTGGCGGCGTCGATTGGCTGGGTGTCTTCGATTCACAGGGAACGTTGTGAAGTTTCCGATTCCGAAGGACAATTTTCTCGTGGCGAGGTTAAAACGTCGAGTGCAGCGATAAAATGCTGGGTGAGAACAAACCTCAATGACGGCTTTTGTTGTACAAATTGCGCACGCCACTTGGCGTCGTTTTTTCACCACACATACACTGAGAAAACTCTCCCGAATGTCCAAATGTATTCGAGTTTAAACGGAGTTTTTCGGAGTCTCTTCGGAAGACCACGACCGGCGATTATTGGTGATTCACTTCTCGGTATTTGTCTGTGGAGTCTGTTATACCTGAACGCTCCGTGGATGATATATATCGCACCTTCACGGCGTTGGCACGTGGTACTAACACAAAATGGTCGTCGCCCGGGCACCGTTGGCAAGCACGTGTATCGAGGGCGCGGAGAGCACGAGCGGAGGATCGTGGTTATTTCGATTTGACGTAATCACGTCGGGGTCACCAGTTTTAGCACCGTCCAGTGGCACTACTTTTATTTAAAACCGTCAAATAGCTTATTTCCAGAACTTATCACGCTAGTGCTCTGTAATCGACACGTGCGATTCGAGAAGGAATGATCCTGACAGTTGGCGTCTTTCACAACTGTCATGTGTTGGGTTTTTTGGCGTGACAGCTACTGTCACCACGGTCGCAGGTCTCGTTGACCGTTACGACGGTCGCTACAAATATAATCCTTGAAGCAAACACCAAACTACTAACGCTTGATTTCCACACTAGGTTTAATTCCTCAGCTATAATATTGGCACTGTGTATAGCGTATTTGGCCATCTGCCGATCTTCATACAAGCAGAAAATGTCCTATGAATAATTGGTACATACGTTATTGTGACGACGATTTAAGGCAGTGATGATTTAATAACATATAAATATTGCTTATTAAACAATTACCTCCTTTTACCACCTGTTGGGAGCACCCTGTGCTGGGATAATTCTGGGCTAGGCGCAGACGTCAAGCACTCCCTTTTGACATTCGGCGTCAAAGGCAGAGATGCTAAACGCTCTCTTTGCTCCCGACCGGCGTTAGGAACGGACGTGTTGATGTGTTGAGTTTTATCTGTTCAATTTTTAATTTGTATTGTATTGTTAATTTTAGATAATAAACCACCTCATTTGTTAACAACACAAAAGTGGCGACGAGAATTAAAGGAAATACATCTCAACAACGTTTTACGCCAGAAACAGTGACCGAGTTTTTACCAGCTTTACGTGCTTCATTGTGCTAAATGGAGAACGGGGAACAATCGCGGGGCGGCCATAGTGAACAGCAACAGAATGGCGTCCCCAATGCGGAAAGTAACTGGATTCAGGAGATTTTTCGGCAGCAGCAGATATCCTTACACCAGCAGCAAGAAGCATTTTTGCACCAGCAAGAGCAGTTAGTAACCAAAGTGCTTGCGACTATGAATGTGCGGCAGCAATCAGGATCGGAGCAAATCATCGATGCGTTGGCGAATCATGTTAAAGAGTTCCGTTATAATCCGGATGAACGTGTACTATTTGCCGGATGGTTTACTCGCTACGGCAGTTTGTTCGAAGAGGACGCGAAGCAGCTGGACGAAGCCGCTCGTGTGCGACTGTTGTTGCGGAAGCTTGGGATCGTGGAACATGAGAGATACGTCTCACACATACTGCCATCGAAGCCGAGTGATTTTGATTTTGCGGCGACTGTTGACAAGCTGAAGAAGCTGTTTGGTTCACCGAGCTCTGAGATGGAAAGGCGTTATAAATGCCTTAATCTTGTGAAAACGAAGCTGGAGGATTTTGTAGCATACTCGTGTCGTGTAAATAAGGCTGTAGTTGAATCGGAGCTTGGCGGTTTATCAGAAGAGGAGCTGAAATGTTTATTGTTTGTGTGCGGACTAAAGGAGGAATGTTATGCTGATGTGCGTACTCGACTGTTAAGCCGATTGGAGGACAAACGAGTGACTAACCTTAGTCAAATGACTGACGAATGCAAGAGATTGGTCAGCATTAAACACGATACGGCAATGATTAGTGTTCAGGACAAAACAGTCAGTGTTGTCCGTGGTGAGCAGAGGCACAAAGCATATCCCAGAATACATAAGAACGCCGGGCAAGAAAAGAAAACCGATTCAACGCTTAAGTGTTGGTTGTGTGGCGAAGGGCATCATGCCAGGAAATGTTCACACAATAGCCACAGATGCCGTCAATGTCGTCAGTACGGGCATATGGACGGATTTTGTAGTTCCGCGCTTAGATGGTCCAACGGTCGGAGGCAAAAGAGCATCAGAACTGTTTGGGTTAACAGGATATCTGATTTTAAACGTGGACAAGTGAAGGTTATGTTAGACGGGATGCATACTCGGATGATGATTGATTCGGGTGCCGACATAACCATAATATCCGACAAGCATTGGCTGCAGATGGGAAAACCTGCATTGACACAACCTGTAGTAAAAGCCAAAACAGCATCCGGAGATCCTCTACACATATTGGGCGAGTTCCAGTGTATGCTAAGCATAGGGCAGCAGTGTAAGCCGAGCGTGATTCGCGTAGTGAAAGGCGATTTAATGCTGTTAGGTGCGGATGTAATGGACGTTTTTGGTTTGTGGGATGTGCCGTTATCATCAATTTGCAGGCGTATAGAAATCGGTGATGTGAGCAGTGCGGCTCTTTGCCATTCTTATCCTAAGCTATTTGCTGATAGGCTCGGGCGATGTGAGAAAACGCAGGTTCAACTCCAGCTGAAGGATGAAGCTATTCCTGTGTTCCGGCCCAAGCGACCAGTTGCATACGCGATGTTACAGGCTGTAAATGAAGAGCTTCAACGCTTAGAGGAACGAGGAATAATCGCACGTGTGGAGCATTCAGAGTGGGCAGCTCCCATCGTGGTTGTACGAAAAGCGAACGGAAGTATAAGGATCTGCGGTGACTATTCCACAGGCCTTAATAATGCGCTGATGGCGCATCAATATCCGTTACCTCTTCCAGAAGATATATTTGCTAGCTTGAGCAACTGTACGGTATTCAGCCAGCTTGACCTCTCCGATGCATTTCTTCAAGTAGAGGTGGATGAAAAGTGTCGTGAGCTTTTAACCGTAAATACCCATCGCGGGTTATTCAAATATAACCGATTACCACCAGGTGTAAAAGCTGCGCCGGGAGCGTTCCAGCAATTGATGGACACAATGGTGGCTGGTTTGGTTGGAGTAGCGGTCTACCTAGACGATATTGTTGTAGGAGGAAAGGATATGGCAGATCATGATAAGAATCTTCATGCAGTATTACAGAAAATTCAAGAGTACGGGTTCACTCTGCGAGCAGAAAAATGCAGTTTTCGCAAGCCCCAGATTAAATATTTGGGTCATTTGCTTGACGCTAAAGGATTGCGTCCAGACCCGGAGAAGATCAGTGCCATTATCAAGCTGCAACCACCAACTGACGTCTCGGGAGTGCGATCATTTCTCGGGGCGATAAATTATTATGGAAAATTTGTGCATAACATGCGGATGTTACGGCAGCCTCTGGATGAGCTGCTGAAGGAAGAAAGATTATTCAAATGGACTCCGCAGTGCCAGCATGCTTTTGAGCAATTTAAGAAGATTTTGTCTTCTGATCTCTTGCTGACACATTATGATCCGCGGCTCGACATCATAGTTTCAGCGGATGCTTCATCGATAGGCATCGGTGCTACCATATCACACAGGATGCCAGATGGGAAGCTGAAGGTAGTCCAACACGCATCGCGAGCGCTTACTGCAACGGAGCAGCGTTACAGTCAACCTGATCGAGAAGGGCTAGCGATTATTTTTGCCGTCACAAAGTTCCATCGAATGTTATTTGGGCGACATTTCCTGCTACAAACAGACCATCAGCCATTACTACGGTTCTTTGGATCTAAGAAAGGAATACCAATATATACAGCTAATCGTTTACAACGTTTCGCTCTCACGTTGTTACTTTACGATTTCAAGATCGAATATGTTCAAACCAATGAGTTCGGAAATGCTGATGAGCTCTCTCGTTTAATGGATCGTCATGAGAAGCCAGAACAGGACTTTGTGATTGCAAGCATCGAACTGGACAACGATATTTGCGCTTCAGTGAAGAATGCAGCGAGGATTTTGCCGCTTGCATTTGAGGACGTAGTGCGCGAGTCGCGAAAAGATCCTGTGCTTCAACTTGTGTTTAATTACGTCCAGAATGGATGGCCAAGGATATTAGAAGGTCGTGATCTTAAAATCTTCCACGCGAGACGTGACTCTCTTTCAACAATCGAGGATTGTATTGTCTTTGGAGACCGGTTAATTATTCCAGCGTCTCAGCGAAAACATGTGCTAGAAATGATGCACCGAGGACATCCTGGTATTGAGCGGATGAAAGGAATTGCTCGTAGCTACGTTTATTGGCCAAACATAGATTCTGATATAGAGGAAATGGTGAAATGCTGTAAATCGTGCGCTTCTGCGGCTAAGTCTCCAGCACACAGCTTACCATCACTTTGGCAGAAAACTGATGCACCATGGCAACGGATCCATATTGATTTTGCTGGGCCAATTGAAGACGTTTATTTTTTGTTCCCATTCCAAATGGCCAGAAATTGTATCCACTTCACAGATATCTGCTTCTGCGACTGTCGCTATTTTGAGAGGATTATGTGCAAGATATGGAATGCCTAATACGATAGTAAGCGACAACGGTAGGCAGTTTACGAGCGCAGTATTTGCTGACTTCTGCAATAGTAACGGAATAGAGCATATGAAGACTGCTCCTTACCATCCCCAATCGAATGGCCAAGCAGAACGATTTGTGGATTCTTTTAAAAGGGCACTCAAGAAGATTAAGGTGGGGGAGGTGTCATTGCATGAGGCATTGGATACATTCCTTTTATCGTATAGAAGTACACCTAACAAGCAATTAGAAGGAATGCGGACACCAGCAGAAGTCATGTTCGGTCGTAGAATACGCACTTGCTTAGAGTTACTGCGCCCACCTGTATCTCGCAAAATCGATGATGGACCGACCCGAACCAGAGTATTCAACATTGGTGAAACCGTTTACGCGAAGAAGCATCATTACAACAATTGGAGTTGGGTCCCTGCTGTTATTCAGAAGCGGATTGGGCAGGTTATGTATCAAGTGGTGAGCACAACCGGTCATATATTGCGTTCACACATTAACCAGTTGAGGCCACGGATGAACGCTAAGGATGATCATGTGACACATGATGTTCAGTCGGATCCTGTACAGTCTTCCATGGCTTTAGACATTTTGTTGGATGAATGTCAAACTGATCCTACAGTAATTCCTCCTATGGAATCGCCATCACCGGTGATCCCGATGACATCGCCATCATCATCTTCATCATCATCGTCATCACCATCGTCATCGTCATCTTCTTCGTCATCACCATCGTCATCGTCATTGCCATCTCCGTCTTCTTCGTCCTACTCATCCTTGTGCACGTCATCATCGTCATCTTCGGAAAGGTGTAGTGGGACACATGCATCGGTGACATCCCCAGGCTTCGAGACAGCGGATAGTGGATCATCATCGCCGGTACAACCTCTACGCAGATCTTCACGTGTTCGAAGACCTCCGCAGTGGATGGAGTCGTACCAGCGTAATTAAGGAGGGGGGATGTTGGGAGCACCCTGTGCTGGGATAATTCTGGGCTAGGCGCAGACGTCAAGCACTCCCTTTTGACATTCGGCGTCAAAGGCAGAGATGCTAAACGCTCTCTTTGCTCCCGACCGGCGTTAGGAACGGACGTGTTGATGTGTTGAGTTTTATTTGTTCAATTTTTAATTTGTATTGTATTGTTAATTTTAGATAATAAACCACCTCATTTGTTAACAACACAAAACCACCGAACGCCAGCACTTAAAAGAAAACACTCGTTGCTAAAGGTAGGTTTTGTATCGCAGCCCTGCGCTAAATCGGTCGAATGACGAATTGATTAGCCGTAGCACCACATTGATGAGAGCACGTAACACCACAAAACACTTGCAAATGTGTACACTATCAAACTTTTTAGCACTTTTAGCAGTACGGCCTGGCCATTCTTTCGAGTAAAACACCGATTGATTCAATATAAAAGCATCGATTCGGCTCACAACACCACGCAACAACTAGCACAATTTCACATCACTTGCGACATTTTGACAGCACAATGATTTTCCATTTTTCAATCGTAACACATCCATACATCCTCGTGCATCAGACGATTGGCTGTTGAAGCGTTGCCAAACATCCCTAAATTGAAAACATCGATCCGGACGTTTCGAAAAACATTCGAATATAAGTTCGACAACGAAAAATTAATATCTTCCAAAAGACTGCACCATCGACAAATATGCCATTTCAATCAAATTTCGGGATAAATTATGTCTTGAAGAAGTTTTGGTAAAAGAATTTCGGGTAATAAATTTTTGTAGTCTTCCCCCCCCCCCCAAGAGTTCGAAGCTACCCTGAAACGTTTCAAGCACATCAATTGGTGGTTTGGTCATATGGTGTGACAAATTAAATGTCAACATGGTTTGTTTACATTTTTGTTTTTCATAAATATTGGCGGTTTAAAGCGGAAATTTGAAAGCAACAGAGTGCATTAATTATGAATAATTTTATGTGTGCCAAAAATTACGAGAGGTAATTTTTTATTTCAAACTGCATGCTCAATTAACGCGGCTTGTGGTGTAAGGTAAGCAAAGCATTTTAATGAAAGTAAGCGGCTCGTTTTAACGCATGTAATGCATTTTCTTTCTTTGTAATGCATAATGTGCAGCAATGTGTGTTACATCCGAGAGACACCAAACGGAGAAAACCTGCATGCGCAAAATGACTTAGCCAATGTTTCTGCTAACATATTAGGAAGAGGTGCAGCTTCTGTTCACCGGCAGTACCTATCTTTCATAATAAGTATAATTTCAATAAGTTACGGTTCTTTCCGGTATGTGGATTTGTCCCCCTAAAGTGCCGAATATCTTCATGTGGATGCTTGTAGGAGTTAAAGTGCAGTGAATATGTGAGCAGACGTTGACCGGGTTCAATGGTAAGTTCTCGACAAGGTATGACAAATATTTTACTGTTAGGTTCGTAGCTACTATTAACCTATGCTCGAAGACGGGATGCTGCTGAATCTGCGAAGAAATTAAACTGCAAAGTCCTGCGTGAAGAACCCTAGCGGTTAATGGTCGGGTTAGTTCTCTACAAAGTGTGGAAAATAGTTTACTGTTAGCTTCACAGCTGTTAGCCTACGCTGGAAGACGAGATGCTGCCCCTGCCGCGATATCCGATCAGCCGGTAATAAATCATTCGATTTGAGATGTTAGAATACAATCATAGCGTGTTTCGATGCTCCTTTTCAGTGGAGGAAGCAAACATCATCAACAAACACCTCCAGAACATTGGGATCCGCTAATATATCGTCCATGAAGCGCTCAAGTGGCTGGCTTGCGTTGCACAATCCGAATTGTATCATTGTGAAAATAATGAACGGAGTAATACCGGCAGCCTAGAGATGGATTGCAACAGCTGGGACACTTTCTTCGACCGGAACGAAGTGGTATGTAGATCATGGGTATTTGCAACGGGTCTCGAGTTATTTTTTAAAGCATTTTAAATCGATTGATGGACCAGTGGTTTGAATTTGATGCAGCCTGCATGATGTGACCTTGCATTGGAAATGATTTATTTATCGTAATTCGATTACCCACTTCCCGGTGAACGAATGATTCAGGCTAGGTTAAGATATGGTTAAACCCTTTTGCTTCAAGTCCCAACGATAGAAGGATAGAAGCGTCCCAACGACAAAGACCTTACCTTAATAAGGGCTACTTACCTAATGCTTACTCGTGTTAGTATCGAGCACAGGAAATGATATACACGTGTGAGTTATTTCCCATTTTCTGTCAGCAATACAGCAACTAACGTGTTGGGTAAATTATCTAAGCAATTTGCTTTATTTTATTCCCGCCAGCTATCTTGATCCGATTAGTAGATTGATTTTATAGTTTGACCGTGGCCTATAGTGTGGTCTGGTTGTCCAATACTGGTTTCAGTATACTCATGGCAAACCAGCCATTTGGGAAAATCGGCACCTGATACTTTTTTCTCTCTCATTGATTCCAAATTGTTCTATCTACATTTTGAACGCAAATGGAAGAAAAAGTGATCGCAGTAGTGGCGCTATGGTTTCCGAAATTGAAGGATGTTTATTATTAGCTTAGTAATTGTATTACATTTTTTCTTCAAGTGATCCAATTCCAGGTATTCCAGGAATACCTTTCGAAAATTCCAGGTAACCACACATTTACATCACATTTGTCCTGAAGGGTACCGAGTATCCTTTTTCATCGATCCAGCCATTTGATGAGCATGAGGATGCCCTGGCAAGTATCAACAATTTCACTTCACGTAGGATATAGTTTATCTTACGGATTCCGCCAAAACTATTTGTAAGGATTGGTTATCCTTAGGAGTGTAAAGCAAAGTCAAAGGAAAAAAGCTACCCAGACAACCTGACTACACTACGACCTTGTGGTCGTAACAGCAAATTTTTTCGAAATCGTGCTATTTATATCATGCCGACAGAGAATAAATGGGAATAAAAACAAAAACTTTTCCAATGACTGGAAAACTTTCAATATTTAACTGTTTAACTGTTTTATTTAACTGCTATTACAAATTCTGTTCAGTTGCCGAAAACTAGATATTCAACATAAAATGCTTTGTCAAGTTACGCATTGTCGCATTTGACATTCCAACACATGCTTCGGTTCATATTAATTGATAGTGATTTGAGTTGTCTATTCAATAGGTTTAATTTGGATTTATTTGTGGTTTGTGCAATTTTTGTTATAATTGTGACCTGATGCAAACCTTGTAAATAAAATGAAAGTGAAATGTCTGAACAACACTACGCGCAATACTTAAAAAAAGTGGTATTTTGTACCGACGAAAGCGACTCCTGGACGAACTGAGAAAAGAAGATATAAGTCATACTGCCGCAGAGCTACCATTTAACCAAACTGATGATGGTTTGTTTTATTGTCTATTATTTAGTCTATTGGTTAAAATTCATCAGTAATTCGTTCTTCGTTTAAGGTGTAGTGAAACCAGGTTGTGACACAGCAGAAGAGCTTGTTGGCGATGCATCGTTCATCGATGAGGTGGAAGATAACGCTGTTCCTAGTGTCTCCGGCAGCTCTAGCGATGATGAATTTGAGAGTGACGAAGGAGTCATTGATTTGGTGAATTTCGTGTTGATTTTTATGAACTGTCATCACAAACTCGGTCACAAAGTGCGGTCAGTGCCCCTGGTATCAACAAACACCTATAATAGACTGGGACCTTAAACACCAATTAAAAGCAGGGAAAAGTAGCCACATAGCCAACCAAACATTCACACGTCAGATCTGTAACAAGTATCAACACCAGCAACACATCTTCACCGACGGCCGTTCTAAACGAAGCTGCCGGATGCGGAATACACTCCACTCACGTCAATAGTGCCATTAAACTACCTAACAACACTTCCATTTTTTTCCGCAGAAGCAGTAGCTATGCTTATCGCCGCCGACGAAAGTCTTCGCAGTGTTAAGCCCAACGTGATCTTCACCGACAGCGCCAGAGTACTACCCGCCATAGAACACGGCGTTGTTCGAGACCCACACATCCAACTCTTTGGCCAACAAAAACAACTAAAGCAATCCATCTCAGCATTTGGTGATGAGATCGAAAAACTTGCAAAAAAAACTATCTGCAGCTCATGTATCGTACGGTACATTTTTAAATGAAACAGCCGCTACTAATATTGTAGAGCCAATAGCGGTACGTACTTTCATGAACGGATTAAAACACCTTAGCACCAGATTCTTTTTGCAAACAAGGAATCCTTTAACTTGTAATAAAGCCATGCTCTTGATTGCGGACCAAGTGAGACTATCGATGATGCAACATTTTGGGGCAAACTTTAAATAGAGGTACAAACAATAATAATACATATAAATATAAATATATATCCCATATCCCATAAATAAAAAAAATTACACAGTATACTACAGTGAATGCCAAAATGAAAAATTAGTATAGACGTATTGGGCCTCAGATCAAGATCAGGCCTCAGTCAGATCAAATGAGATCATACAGCAGAATAAGTATGATCTCATTTGATTTGTGCTCCGTAGGAGATTGAAATGGTAAAAAAATGACATTTGAATTATTTATTAACAAATCGGTCATAAACGCGTTGTGTATTGTTAACTGTTCTTACAGAACAAACGAAAAATTTTACCGCATTGTAATGCATGCTCACAAACACCACATTTGTGTTCCTTTAGAGCACATTGGAATGTTGTCAAAGTTGTCAGATCTATATTTGTGTTTCACTAAGAATTTACACCAACACGAAAATCTAAATTTTCCCCTTTCGAACAATAATTTTCCGGACCGACATTGTTTATAGCCCCAAAACATTCTGTATCCTATAACAGATCAATCGAGTAGTCTTTTAACAGTTTTGTGTGATACGGCTAGGCGGTGCTATTGGCATCACTTAAATTGGGGTGATGTGGTGCTGAGCATGTTAAACGTTACTGTAATATAGCTACGATGGTTTACTCGATGAGTACATTGATAAAGGTTCGACGTGGTTGAAAAAAAGGGACTATCGTCATCATCATAGTTTGAAAGCCAAAGATATACATCCATGTTTGTACTCACTGCGTAATAGTGTGTGGCGAACACGTAATGTTTGTCGTGTGTATATTTTATTCAATCCCTACAATGAAAGATATTAACATTAAGCTTAAAAAACACGCCAATCAATTGGTCACACAATCTACTTACCTCTGTCTGGATTATACTCTATCAGTCAGAAGAATATAATCCTTGAAGCAAACACCAAACTACTAACGCTTGATTTCCACACTAGGTTTAATTCCTCAGCTATAATATTGGCACTGTGTATAGCGTATTTGGCCATCTGCCGATCTTCATACAAGCAGAAAATGTCCTATGAATAATTGGTACATACGTTATTGTGACGACGATTTAAGGCAGTGATGATTTAATAACATATAAATATTGCTTATTAAACAATTACCTCCTTTTACCACCGAACGCCAGCACTTAAAAGAAAACACTCGTTGCTAAAGGTAGGTTTTGTATCGCAGCCCTGCGCTAAATCGGTCGAATGACGAATTGATTAGCCGTAGCACCACATTGATGAGAGCACGTAACACCACAAAACACTTGCAAATGTGTACACTATCAAACTTTTTAGCACTTTTAGCAGTACGGCCTGGCCATTCTTTCGAGTAAAACACCGATTGATTCAATATAAAAGCATCGATTCGGCTCACAACACCACGCAACAACTAGCACAATTTCACATCACTTGCGACATTTTGACAGCACAATGATTTTCCATTTTTCAATCGTAACACATCCATACATCCTCGTGCATCAGACGATTGGCTGTTGAAGCGTTGCCAAACATCCCTAAATTGAAAACATCGATCCGGACGTTTCGAAAAACATTCGAATATAAGTTCGACAACGAAAAATTAATATCTTCCAAAAGACTGCACCATCGACAAATATGCCATTTCAATCAAATTTCGGGATAAATTATGTCTTGAAGAAGTTTTGGTAAAAGAATTTCGGGTAATAAATTTTTGTAGTCTTCCCCCCCCCCCCAAGAGTTCGAAGCTACCCTGAAACGTTTCAAGCACATCAATTGGTGGTTTGGTCATATGGTGTGACAAATTAAATGTCAACATGGTTTGTTTACATTTTTGTTTTTCATAAATATTGGCGGTTTAAAGCGGAAATTTGAAAGCAACAGAGTGCATTAATTATGAATAATTTTATGTGTGCCAAAAATTACGAGAGGTAATTTTTTATTTCAAACTGCATGCTCAATTAACGCGGCTTGTGGTGTAAGGTAAGCAAAGCATTTTAATGAAAGTAAGCGGCTCGTTTTAACGCATGTAATGCATTTTCTTTCTTTGTAATGCATAATGTGCAGCAATGTGTGTTACATCCGAGAGACACCAAACGGAGAAAACCTGCATGCGCAAAATGACTTAGCCAATGTTTCTGCTAACATATTAGGAAGAGGTGCAGCTTCTGTTCACCGGCAGTACCTATCTTTCATAATAAGTATAATTTCAATAAGTTACGGTTCTTTCCGGTATGTGGATTTGTCCCCCTAAAGTGCCGAATATCTTCATGTGGATGCTTGTAGGAGTTAAAGTGCAGTGAATATGTGAGCAGACGTTGACCGGGTTCAATGGTAAGTTCTCGACAAGGTATGACAAATATTTTACTGTTAGGTTCGTAGCTACTATTAACCTATGCTCGAAGACGGGATGCTGCTGAATCTGCGAAGAAATTAAACTGCAAAGTCCTGCGTGAAGAACCCTAGCGGTTAATGGTCGGGTTAGTTCTCTACAAAGTGTGGAAAATAGTTTACTGTTAGCTTCACAGCTGTTAGCCTACGCTGGAAGACGAGATGCTGCCCCTGCCGCGATATCCGATCAGCCGGTAATAAATCATTCGATTTGAGATGTTAGAATACAATCATAGCGTGTTTCGATGCTCCTTTTCAGTGGAGGAAGCAAACATCATCAACAAACACCTCCAGAACATTGGGATCCGCTAATATATCGTCCATGAAGCGCTCAAGTGGCTGGCTTGCGTTGCACAATCCGAATTGTATCATTGTGAAAATAATGAACGGAGTAATACCGGCAGCCTAGAGATGGATTGCAACAGCTGGGACACTTTCTTCGACCGGAACGAAGTGGTATGTAGATCATGGGTATTTGCAACGGGTCTCGAGTTATTTTTTAAAGCATTTTAAATCGATTGATGGACCAGTGGTTTGAATTTGATGCAGCCTGCATGATGTGACCTTGCATTGGAAATGATTTATTTATCGTAATTCGATTACCCACTTCCCGGTGAACGAATGATTCAGGCTAGGTTAAGATATGGTTAAACCCTTTTGCTTCAAGTCCCAACGATAGAAGGATAGAAGCGTCCCAACGACAAAGACCTTACCTTAATAAGGGCTACTTACCTAATGCTTACTCGTGTTAGTATCGAGCACAGGAAATGATATACACGTGTGAGTTATTTCCCATTTTCTGTCAGCAATACAGCAACTAACGTGTTGGGTAAATTATCTAAGCAATTTGCTTTATTTTATTCCCGCCAGCTATCTTGATCCGATTAGTAGATTGATTTTATAGTTTGACCGTGGCCTATAGTGTGGTCTGGTTGTCCAATACTGGTTTCAGTATACTCATGGCAAACCAGCCATTTGGGAAAATCGGCACCTGATACTTTTTTCTCTCTCATTGATTCCAAATTGTTCTATCTACATTTTGAACGCAAATGGAAGAAAAAGTGATCGCAGTAGTGGCGCTATGGTTTCCGAAATTGAAGGATGTTTATTATTAGCTTAGTAATTGTATTACATTTTTTCTTCAAGTGATCCAATTCCAGGTATTCCAGGAATACCTTTCGAAAATTCCAGGTAACCACACATTTACATCACATTTGTCCTGAAGGGTACCGAGTATCCTTTTTCATCGATCCAGCCATTTGATGAGCATGAGGATGCCCTGGCAAGTATCAACAATTTCACTTCACGTAGGATATAGTTTATCTTACGGATTCCGCCAAAACTATTTGTAAGGATTGGTTATCCTTAGGAGTGTAAAGCAAAGTCAAAGGAAAAAAGCTACCCAGACAACCTGACTACACTACGACCTTGTGGTCGTAACAGCAAATTTTTTCGAAATCGTGCTATTTATATCATGCCGACAGAGAATAAATGGGAATAAAAACAAAAACTTTTCCAATGACTGGAAAACTTTCAATATTTAACTGTTTAACTGTTTTATTTAACTGCTATTACAAATTCTGTTCAGTTGCCGAAAACTAGATATTCAACATAAAATGCTTTGTCAAGTTACGCATTGTCGCATTTGACATTCCAACACATGCTTCGGTTCATATTAATTGATAGTGATTTGAGTTGTCTATTCAATAGGTTTAATTTGGATTTATTTGTGGTTTGTGCAATTTTTGTTATAATTGTGACCTGATGCAAACCTTGTAAATAAAATGAAAGTGAAATGTCTGAACAACACTACGCGCAATACTTAAAAAAAGTGGTATTTTGTACCGACGAAAGCGACTCCTGGACGAACTGAGAAAAGAAGATATAAGTCATACTGCCGCAGAGCTACCATTTAACCAAACTGATGATGGTTTGTTTTATTGTCTATTATTTAGTCTATTGGTTAAAATTCATCAGTAATTCGTTCTTCGTTTAAGGTGTAGTGAAACCAGGTTGTGACACAGCAGAAGAGCTTGTTGGCGATGCATCGTTCATCGATGAGGTGGAAGATAACGCTGTTCCTAGTGTCTCCGGCAGCTCTAGCGATGATGAATTTGAGAGTGACGAAGGAGTCATTGATTTGGTGAATTTCGTGTTGATTTTTATGAACTGTCATCACAAACTCGGTCACAAAGTGCGGTCAGTGCCCCTGGTATCAACAAACACCTATAATAGACTGGGACCTTAAACACCAATTAAAAGCAGGGAAAAGTAGCCACATAGCCAACCAAACATTCACACGTCAGATCTGTAACAAGTATCAACACCAGCAACACATCTTCACCGACGGCCGTTCTAAACGAAGCTGCCGGATGCGGAATACACTCCACTCACGTCAATAGTGCCATTAAACTACCTAACAACACTTCCATTTTTTTCCGCAGAAGCAGTAGCTATGCTTATCGCCGCCGACGAAAGTCTTCGCAGTGTTAAGCCCAACGTGATCTTCACCGACAGCGCCAGAGTACTACCCGCCATAGAACACGGCGTTGTTCGAGACCCACACATCCAACTCTTTGGCCAACAAAAACAACTAAAGCAATCCATCTCAGCATTTGGTGATGAGATCGAAAAACTTGCAAAAAAAACTATCTGCAGCTCATGTATCGTACGGTACATTTTTAAATGAAACAGCCGCTACTAATATTGTAGAGCCAATAGCGGTACGTACTTTCATGAACGGATTAAAACACCTTAGCACCAGATTCTTTTTGCAAACAAGGAATCCTTTAACTTGTAATAAAGCCATGCTCTTGATTGCGGACCAAGTGAGACTATCGATGATGCAACATTTTGGGGCAAACTTTAAATAGAGGTACAAACAATAATAATACATATAAATATAAATATATATCCCATATCCCATAAATAAAAAAAATTACACAGTATACTACAATGAATGCCAAAATGAAAAATTAGTATAGACGTATTGGGCCTCAGATCAAGATCAGGCCTCAGTCAGATCAAATGAGATCATACAGCAGAATAAGTATGATCTCATTTGATTTGTGCTCCGTAGGAGATTGAAATGGTAAAAAAATGACATTTGAATTATTTATTAACAAATCGGTCATAAACGCGTTGTTTATTGTTAACTGTTCTTACAGAACAAACGAAAAATTTTACCGCATTGTAATGCATGCTCACAAACACCACATTTGTGTTCCTTTAGAGCACATTGGAATGTTGTCAAAGTTGTCAGATCTATATTTGTGTTTCACTAAGAATTTACACCAACACGAAAATCTAAATTTTCCCCTTTCGAACAATAATTTTCCGGACCGACATTGTTTGTAGCCCCAAAACATTCTGTATCCTATAACAGATCAATCGAGTAGTCTTTTAACAGTTTTGTGTGATACGGCTAGGCGGTGCTATTGGCATCACTTAAATTGGGGTGATGTGGTGCTGAGCATGTTAAACGTTACTGTAATATAGCTACGATGGTTTACTCGATGAGTACATTGATAAAGGTTCGACGTGGTTGAAAAAAAGGGACTATCGTCATCATCATAGTTTGAAAGCCAAAGATATACATCCATGTTTGTACTCACTGCGTAATAGTGTGTGGCGAACACGTAATGTTTGTCGTGTGTATATTTTATTCAATCCCTACAATGAAAGATATTAACATTAAGCTTAAAAAACACGCCAATCAATTGGTCACACAATCTACTTACCTCTGTCTGGATTATACTCTATCAGTCAGAAGAATATAATCCTTGAAGCAAACACCAAACTACTAACGCTTGATTTCCACACTAGGTTTAATTCCTCAGCTATAATATTGGCACTGTGTATAGCGTATTTGGCCATCTGCCGATCTTCATACAAGCAGAAAATGTCCTATGAATAATTGGTACATACGTTATTGTGACGACGATTTAAGGCAGTGATGATTTAATAACATATAAATATTGCTTATTAAACAATTACCTCCTTTTACCACCGAACGCCAGCACTTAAAAGAAAACACTCGTTGCTAAAGGTAGGTTTTGTATCGCAGCCCTGCGCTAAATCGGTCGAATGACGAATTGATTAGCCGTAGCACCACATTGATGAGAGCACGTAACACCACAAAACACTTGCAAATGTGTACACTATCAAACTTTTTAGCACTTTTAGCAGTACGGCCTGGCCATTCTTTCGAGTAAAACACCGATTGATTCAATATAAAAGCATCGATTCGGCTCACAACACCACGCAACAACTAGCACAATTTCACATCACTTGCGACATTTTGACAGCACAATGATTTTCCATTTTTCAATCGTAACACATCCATACATCCTCGTGCATCAGACGATTGGCTGTTGAAGCGTTGCCAACCCAACAAACAATTCGCCGATTTTTTAAGCGTTGTCCGAGCCTTTTTGGTCGAATCAAGCGTCGTTTGGTTCTGCGCGCGGCTAAATCAGCAAGATTGGTTCCGAATCTTGGCTAAGTTTGCGTCAAAGGTTTGGGTCTTTGATTTCCTCCCGCACGAAAAAATCGAATTGGTGCGATCTATTGCTCTTCTTCATCTTTTTCCATGGCTTGTTTGCATTTTGTCTGCGGTGATTACCGCTTTGACAGATTGAATGAAATAGAAATGTAAACAAAGCCTGACCTGTGATCAAACAACATCTACTCTGCTTAAAGTTGCCCTTTTAGTTAAATCTGTGCAACAATCTTTCATTGGTGTTAATATTTTCAATCTGTGGTGTTTCTGAATACTCTGGTAAGTAAATAACATGTGCATGTCGTACAATATTCGTGCCAACATTGTTGTTTTGAAAACAGCGCTCTGTTTGGATCTTCCCATGCTAGGTGCAAAATGGAATCCAAAAGAAGCCGTGCGACTGGTTTGGTGTACAAGATCCTCAATATTCGACCTGCTCTTCATCTTATAACTTCATCTTCATCTTAACAACTATATGACGAATGTGTTGGAAGGACATTGCGACGCGGCCAAACACAGGATACGGTGAGTGATATCAACATTCGTTACAACTTGCCCATTAATTAAGGACATATTTTTCCAGACAACGCGCAACGATGGTTTTGTTGTTTTCTTCAGCTGTACGCCATTATGGTTCAAAGAAGGGTGATCGGAAAGCGGATTCAAACGATACAATACCACAATATATCTACAGCGGAGATTAATACCACAATATATGGAGCAGCGAACAATTTAATAAGAGCAGATCAAATGCTTAAGATACTACTAGATTGTAGGTAGCATCAAATAATAAAATTAATATTATTTTTACAAATATTGCGCATCTATTAATCTTGTCCTAAATATTGTTTACTGCAATGCACAATAGATGGCGCTTTCGTAAAACGTCCCGCTCGATTTTCATCGAAAATGCTCGAACGCGTCTTCCTTGCGAGCTCGAACAATGGCTCGAACGACGCTCGAACCGGACCTGTTCGAGCCTCGAACCAGTTCGAATTGTTTGTTGGGAAACATCCCTAAATTGAAAACATCGATCCGGACGTTTCGAAAAACATTCGAATATAAGTTCGACAACGAAAAATTAATATCTTCCAAAAGACTGCACCATCGACAAATATGCCATTTCAATCAAATTTCGGGATAAATTATGTCTTGAAGAAGTTTTGGTAAAAGAATTTCGGGTAATAAATTTTTGTAGTCTTCCCCCCCCCCCAAGAGTTCGAAGCTACCCTGAAACGTTTCAAGCACATCAATTGGTGGTTTGGTCATATGGTGTGACAAATTAAATGTCAACATGGTTTGTTTACATTTTTGTTTTTCATAAATATTGGCGGTTTAAAGCGGAAATTTGAAAGCAACAGAGTGCATTAATTATGAATAATTTTTGTGTGCCAAAAATTACGAGAGGTAATTTTTTATTTCAAACTGCATGCTCAATTGACGCGGCTTGTGGTGTAAGGTAAGCAAAGCATTTTAATGAAAGTAAGCGGCTCGTTTTAACGCATGTAATGCATTTTCTTTCTTTGTAATGCATAATGTGCAGCAATGTGTGTTACATCCGAGAGACACCAAACGGAGAAAACCTGCATGCGCAAAATGACTTAGCCAATGTTTCTGCTAACATATTAGGAAGAGGTGCAGCTTCTGTTCACCGGCAGTACCTATCTTTCATAATAAGTATAATTTCAATAAGTTACGGTTCTTTCCGGTATGTGGATTTGTCCCCCTAAAGTGCCGAATATCTTCATGTGGATGCTTGTAGGAGTTAAAGTGCAGTGAATATGTGAGCAGACGTTGACCGGGTTCAATGGTAAGTTCTCGACAAGGTATGACAAATATTTTACTGTTAGGTTCGTAGCTACTATTAACCTATGCTCGAAGACGGGATGCTGCTGAATCTGCGAAGAAATTAAACTGCAAAGTCCTGCGTGAAGAACCCTAGCGGTTAATGGTCGGGTTAGTTCTCTACAAAGTGTGGAAAATAGTTTACTGTTAGCTTCACAGCTGTTAGCCTACGCTGGAAGACGAGATGCTGCCCCTGCCGCGATATCCGATCAGCCGGTAATAAATCATTCGATTTGAGATGTTAGAATACAATCATAGCGTGTTTCGATGCTCCTTTTCAGTGGAGGAAGCAAACATCATCAACAAACACCTCCAGAACATTGGGATCCGCTAATATATCGTCCATGAAGCGCTCAAGTGGCTGGCTTGCGTTGCACAATCCGAATTGTATCATTGTGAAAATAATGAACGGAGTAATACCGGCAGCCTAGAGATGGATTGCAACAGCTGGGACACTTTCTTCGACCGGAACGAAGTGGTATGTAGATCATGGGTATTTGCAACGGGTCTCGAGTTATTTTTTAAAGCATTTTAAATCGATTGATGGACCAGTGGTTTGAATTTGATGCAGCCTGCATGATGTGACCTTGCATTGGAAATGATTTATTTATCGTAATTCGATTACCCACTTCCCGGTGAACGAATGATTCAGGCTAGGTTAAGATATGGTTAAACCCTTTTGCTTCAAGTCCCAACGATAGAAGGATAGAAGCGTCCCAACGACAAAGACCTTACCTTAATAAGGGCTACTTACCTAATGCTTACTCGTGTTAGTATCGAGCACAGGAAATGATATACACGTGTGAGTTATTTCCCATTTTCTGTCAGCAATACAGCAACTAACGTGTTGGGTAAATTATCTAAGCAATTTGCTTTATTTTATTCCCGCCAGCTATCTTGATCCGATTAGTAGATTGATTTTATAGTTTGACCGTGGCCTATAGTGTGGTCTGGTTGTCCAATACTGGTTTCAGTATACTCATGGCAAACCAGCCATTTGGGAAAATCGGCACCTGATACTTTTTTCTCTCTCATTGATTCCAAATTGTTCTATCTACATTTTGAACGCAAATGGAAGAAAAAGTGATCGCAGTAGTGGCGCTATGGTTTCCGAAATTGAAGGATGTTTATTATTAGCTTAGTAATTGTATTACATTTTTTCTTCAAGTGATCCAATTCCAGGTATTCCAGGAATACCTTTCGAAAATTCCAGGTAACCACACATTTACATCACATTTGTCCTGAAGGGTACCGAGTATCCTTTTTCATCGATCCAGCCATTTGATGAGCATGAGGATGCCCTGGCAAGTATCAACAATTTCACTTCACGTAGGATATAGTTTATCTTACGGATTCCGCCAAAACTATTTGTAAGGATTGGTTATCCTTAGGAGTGTAAAGCAAAGTCAAAGGAAAAAAGCTACCCAGACAACCTGACTACACTACGACCTTGTGGTCGTAACAGCAAATTTTTTCGAAATCGTGCTATTTATATCATGCCGACAGAGAATAAATGGGAATAAAAACAAAAACTTTTCCAATGACTGGAAAACTTTCAATATTTAACTGTTTAACTGTTTTATTTAACTGCTATTACAAATTCTGTTCAGTTGCCGAAAACTAGATATTCAACATAAAATGCTTTGTCAAGTTACGCATTGTCGCATTTGACATTCCAACACATGCTTCGGTTCATATTAATTGATAGTGATTTGAGTTGTCTATTCAATAGGTTTAATTTGGATTTATTTGTGGTTTGTGCAATTTTTGTTATAATTGTGACCTGATGCAAACCTTGTAAATAAAATGAAAGTGAAATGTCTGAACAACACTACGCGCAATACTTAAAAAAGTGGTATTTTGTACCGACGAAAGCGACTCCTGGACGAACTGAGAAAAGAAGATATAAGTCATACTGCCGCAGAGCTACCATTTAACCAAACTGATGATGGTTTGTTTTATTGTCTATTATTTAGTCTATTGGTTAAAATTCATCAGTAATTCGTTCTTCGTTTAAGGTGTAGTGAAACCAGGTTGTGACACAGCAGAAGAGCTTGTTGGCGATGCATCGTTCATCGATGAGGTGGAAGATAACGCTGTTCCTAGTGTCTCCGGCAGCTCTAGCGATGATGAATTTGAGAGTGACGAAGGAGTCATTGATTTGGTGAATTTCGTGTTGATTTTTATGAACTGTCATCACAAACTCGGTCACAAAGTGCGGTCAGTGCCCCTGGTATCAACAAACACCTATAATAGACTGGGACCTTAAACACCAATTAAAAGCAGGGAAAAGTAGCCACATAGCCAACCAAACATTCACACGTCAGATCTGTAACAAGTATCAACACCAGCAACACATCTTCACCGACGGCCGTTCTAAACGAAGCTGCCGGATGCGGAATACACTCCACTCACGTCAATAGTGCCATTAAACTACCTAACAACACTTCCATTTTTTTCCGCAGAAGCAGTAGCTATGCTTATCGCCGCCGACGAAAGTCTTCGCAGTGTTAAGCCCAACGTGATCTTCACCGACAGCGCCAGAGTACTACCCGCCATAGAACACGGCGTTGTTCGAGACCCACACATCCAACTCTTTGGCCAACAAAAACAACTAAAGCAATCCATCTCAGCATTTGGTGATGAGATCGAAAAACTTGCAAAAAAAACTATCTGCAGCTCATGTATCGTACGGTACATTTTTAAATGAAACAGCCGCTACTAATATTGTAGAGCCAATAGCGGTACGTACTTTCATGAACGGATTAAAACACCTTAGCACCAGATTCTTTTTGCAAACAAGGAATCCTTTAACTTGTAATAAAGCCATGCTCTTGATTGCGGACCAAGTGAGACTATCGATGATGCAACATTTTGGGGCAAACTTTAAATAGAGGTACAAACAATAATAATACATATAAATATAAATATATATCCCATATCCCATAAATAAAAAAAATTACACAGTATACTACAATGAATGCCAAAATGAAAAATTAGTATAGACGTATTGGGCCTCAGATCAAGATCAGGCCTCAGTCAGATCAAATGAGATCATACAGCAGAATAAGTATGATCTCATTTGATTTGTGCTCCGTAGGAGATTGAAATGGTAAAAAAATGACATTTGAATTATTTATTAACAAATCGGTCATAAACGCGTTGTGTATTGTTAACTGTTCTTACAGAACAAACGAAAAATTTTACCGCATTGTAATGCATGCTCACAAACACCACATTTGTGTTCCTTTAGAGCACATTGGAATGTTGTCAAAGTTGTCAGATCTATATTTGTGTTTCACTAAGAATTTACACCAACACGAAAATCTAAATTTTCCCCTTTCGAACAATAATTTTCCGGACCGACATTGTTTATAGCCCCAAAACATTCTGTATCCTATAACAGATCAATCGAGTAGTCTTTTAACAGTTTTGTGTGATACGGCTAGGCGGTGCTATTGGCATCACTTAAATTGGGGTGATGTGGTGCTGAGCATGTTAAACGTTACTGTAATATAGCTACGATGGTTTACTCGATGAGTACATTGATAAAGGTTCGACGTGGTTGAAAAAAAGGGACTATCGTCATCATCATAGTTTGAAAGCCAAAGATATACATCCATGTTTGTACTCACTGCGTAATAGTGTGTGGCGAACACGTAATGTTTGTCGTGTGTATATTTTATTCAATCCCTACAATGAAAGATATTAACATTAAGCTTAAAAAACACGCCAATCAATTGGTCACACAATCTACTTACCTCTGTCTGGATTATACTCTATCAGTCAGAAGAATATAATCCTTGAAGCAAACACCAAACTACTAACGCTTGATTTCCACACTAGGTTTAATTCCTCAGCTATAATATTGGCACTGTGTATAGCGTATTTGGCCATCTGCCGATCTTCATACAAGCAGAAAATGTCCTATGAATAATTGGTACATACGTTATTGTGACGACGATTTAAGGCAGTGATGATTTAATAACATATAAATATTGCTTATTAAACAATTACCTCCTTTTACCACCGAACGCCAGCACTTAAAAGAAAACACTCGTTGCTAAAGGTAGGTTTTGTATCGCAGCCCTGCGCTAAATCGGTCGAATGACGAATTGATTAGCCGTAGCACCACATTGATGAGAGCACGTAACACCACAAAACACTTGCAAATGTGTACACTATCAAACTTTTTAGCACTTTTAGCAGTACGGCCTGGCCATTCTTTCGAGTAAAACACCGATTGATTCAATATAAAAGCATCGATTCGGCTCACAACACCACGCAACAACTAGCACAATTTCACATCACTTGCGACATTTTGACAGCACAATGATTTTCCATTTTTCAATCGTAACACATCCATACATCCTCGTGCATCAGACGATTGGCTGTTGAAGCGTTGCCAAACATCCCTAAATTGAAAACATCGATCCGGACGTTTCGAAAAACATTCGAATATAAGTTCGACAACGAAAAATTAATATCTTCCAAAAGACTGCACCATCGACAAATATGCCATTTCAATCAAATTTCGGGATAAATTATGTCTTGAAGAAGTTTTGGTAAAAGAATTTCGGGTAATAAATTTTTGTAGTCTTCCCTCCCCCCCCAAGAGTTCGAAGCTACCCTGAAACGTTTCAAGCACATCAATTGGTGGTTTGGTCATATGGTGTGACAAATTAAATGTCAACATGGTTTGTTTACATTTTTGTTTTTCATAAATATTGGCGGTTTAAAGCGGAAATTTGAAAGCAACAGAGTGCATTAATTATGAATAATTTTATGTGTGCCAAAAATTACGAGAGGTAATTTTTTATTTCAAACTGCATGCTCAATTAACGCGGCTTGTGGTGTAAGGTAAGCAAAGCATTTTAATGAAAGTAAGCGGCTCGTTTTAACGCATGTAATGCATTTTCTTTCTTTGTAATGCATAATGTGCAGCAATGTGTGTTACATCCGAGAGACACCAAACGGAGAAAACCTGCATGCGCAAAATGACTTAGCCAATGTTTCTGCTAACATATTAGGAAGAGGTGCAGCTTCTGTTCACCGGCAGTACCTATCTTTCATAATAAGTATAATTTCAATAAGTTACGGTTCTTTCCGGTATGTGGATTTGTCCCCCTAAAGTGCCGAATATCTTCATGTGGATGCTTGTAGGAGTTAAAGTGCAGTGAATATGTGAGCAGACGTTGACCGGGTTCAATGGTAAGTTCTCGACAAGGTATGACAAATATTTTACTGTTAGGTTCGTAGCTACTATTAACCTATGCTCGAAGACGGGATGCTGCTGAATCTGCGAAGAAATTAAACTGCAAAGTCCTGCGTGAAGAACCCTAGCGGTTAATGGTCGGGTTAGTTCTCTACAAAGTGTGGAAAATAGTTTACTGTTAGCTTCACAGCTGTTAGCCTACGCTGGAAGACGAGATGCTGCCCCTGCCGCGATATCCGATCAGCCGGTAATAAATCATTCGATTTGAGATGTTAGAATACAATCATAGCGTGTTTCGATGCTCCTTTTCAGTGGAGGAAGCAAACATCATCAACAAACACCTCCAGAACATTGGGATCCGCTAATATATCGTCCATGAAGCGCTCAAGTGGCTGGCTTGCGTTGCACAATCCGAATTGTATCATTGTGAAAATAATGAACGGAGTAATACCGGCAGCCTAGAGATGGATTGCAACAGCTGGGACACTTTCTTCGACCGGAACGAAGTGGTATGTAGATCATGGGTATTTGCAACGGGTCTCGAGTTATTTTTTAAAGCATTTTAAATCGATTGATGGACCAGTGGTTTGAATTTGATGCAGCCTGCATGATGTGACCTTGCATTGGAAATGATTTATTTATCGTAATTCGATTACCCACTTCCCGGTGAACGAATGATTCAGGCTAGGTTAAGATATGGTTAAACCCTTTTGCTTCAAGTCCCAACGATAGAAGGATAGAAGCGTCCCAACGACAAAGACCTTACCTTAATAAGGGCTACTTACCTAATGCTTACTCGTGTTAGTATCGAGCACAGGAAATGATATACACGTGTGAGTTATTTCCCATTTTCTGTCAGCAATACAGCAACTAACGTGTTGGGTAAATTATCTAAGCAATTTGCTTTATTTTATTCCCGCCAGCTATCTTGATCCGATTAGTAGATTGATTTTATAGTTTGACCGTGGCCTATAGTGTGGTCTGGTTGTCCAATACTGGTTTCAGTATACTCATGGCAAACCAGCCATTTGGGAAAATCGGCACCTGATACTTTTTTCTCTCTCATTGATTCCAAATTGTTCTATCTACATTTTGAACGCAAATGGAAGAAAAAGTGATCGCAGTAGTGGCGCTATGGTTTCCGAAATTGAAGGATGTTTATTATTAGCTTAGTAATTGTATTACATTTTTTCTTCAAGTGATCCAATTCCAGGTATTCCAGGAATACCTTTCGAAAATTCCAGGTAACCACACATTTACATCACATTTGTCCTGAAGGGTACCGAGTATCCTTTTTCATCGATCCAGCCATTTGATGAGCATGAGGATGCCCTGGCAAGTATCAACAATTTCACTTCACGTAGGATATAGTTTATCTTACGGATTCCGCCAAAACTATTTGTAAGGATTGGTTATCCTTAGGAGTGTAAAGCAAAGTCAAAGGAAAAAAGCTACCCAGACAACCTGACTACACTACGACCTTGTGGTCGTAACAGCAAATTTTTTCGAAATCGTGCTATTTATATCATGCCGACAGAGAATAAATGGGAATAAAAACAAAAACTTTTCCAATGACTGGAAAACTTTCAATATTTAACTGTTTAACTGTTTTATTTAACTGCTATTACAAATTCTGTTCAGTTGCCGAAAACTAGATATTCAACATAAAATGCTTTGTCAAGTTACGCATTGTCGCATTTGACATTCCAACACATGCTTCGGTTCATATTAATTGATAGTGATTTGAGTTGTCTATTCAATAGGTTTAATTTGGATTTATTTGTGGTTTGTGCAATTTTTGTTATAATTGTGACCTGATGCAAACCTTGTAAATAAAATGAAAGTGAAATGTCTGAACAACACTACGCGCAATACTTAAAAAAGTGGTATTTTGTACCGACGAAAGCGACTCCTGGACGAACTGAGAAAAGAAGATATAAGTCATACTGCCGCAGAGCTACCATTTAACCAAACTGATGATGGTTTGTTTTATTGTCTATTATTTAGTCTATTGGTTAAAATTCATCAGTAATTCGTTCTTCGTTTAAGGTGTAGTGAAACCAGGTTGTGACACAGCAGAAGAGCTTGTTGGCGATGCATCGTTCATCGATGAGGTGGAAGATAACGCTGTTCCTAGTGTCTCCGGCAGCTCTAGCGATGATGAATTTGAGAGTGACGAAGGAGTCATTGATTTGGTGAATTTCGTGTTGATTTTTATGAACTGTCATCACAAACTCGGTCACAAAGTGCGGTCAGTGCCCCTGGTATCAACAAACACCTATAATAGACTGGGACCTTAAACACCAATTAAAAGCAGGGAAAAGTAGCCACATAGCCAACCAAACATTCACACGTCAGATCTGTAACAAGTATCAACACCAGCAACACATCTTCACCGACGGCCGTTCTAAACGAAGCTGCCGGATGCGGAATACACTCCACTCACGTCAATAGTGCCATTAAACTACCTAACAACACTTCCATTTTTTTCCGCAGAAGCAGTAGCTATGCTTATCGCCGCCGACGAAAGTCTTCGCAGTGTTAAGCCCAACGTGATCTTCACCGACAGCGCCAGAGTACTACCCGCCATAGAACACGGCGTTGTTCGAGACCCACACATCCAACTCTTTGGCCAACAAAAACAACTAAAGCAATCCATCTCAGCATTTGGTGATGAGATCGAAAAACTTGCAAAAAAAACTATCTGCAGCTCATGTATCGTACGGTACATTTTTAAATGAAACAGCCGCTACTAATATTGTAGAGCCAATAGCGGTACGTACTTTCATGAACGGATTAAAACACCTTAGCACCAGATTCTTTTTGCAAACAAGGAATCCTTTAACTTGTAATAAAGCCATGCTCTTGATTGCGGACCAAGTGAGACTATCGATGATGCAACATTTTGGGGCAAACTTTAAATAGAGGTACAAACAATAATAATACATATAAATATAAATATATATCCCATATCCCATAAATAAAAAAAATTACACAGTATACTACAATGAATGCCAAAATGAAAAATTAGTATAGACGTATTGGGCCTCAGATCAAGATCAGGCCTCAGTCAGATCAAATGAGATCATACAGCAGAATAAGTATGATCTCATTTGATTTGTGCTCCGTAGGAGATTGAAATGGTAAAAAAATGACATTTGAATTATTTATTAACAAATCGGTCATAAACGCGTTGTGTATTGTTAACTGTTCTTACAGAACAAACGAAAAATTTTACCGCATTGTAATGCATGCTCACAAACACCACATTTGTGTTCCTTTAGAGCACATTGGAATGTTGTCAAAGTTGTCAGATCTATATTTGTGTTTCACTAAGAATTTACACCAACACGAAAATCTAAATTTTCCCCTTTCGAACAATAATTTTCCGGACCGACATTGTTTATAGCCCCAAAACATTCTGTATCCTATAACAGATCAATCGAGTAGTCTTTTAACAGTTTTGTGTGATACGGCTAGGCGGTGCTATTGGCATCACTTAAATTGGGGTGATGTGGTGCTGAGCATGTTAAACGTTACTGTAATATAGCTACGATGGTTTACTCGATGAGTACATTGATAAAGGTTCGACGTGGTTGAAAAAAAGGGACTATCGTCATCATCATAGTTTGAAAGCCAAAGATATACATCCATGTTTGTACTCACTGCGTAATAGTGTGTGGCGAACACGTAATGTTTGTCGTGTGTATATTTTATTCAATCCCTACAATGAAAGATATTAACATTAAGCTTAAAAAACACGCCAATCAATTGGTCACACAATCTACTTACCTCTGTCTGGATTATACTCTATCAGTCAGAAGAATATAATCCTTGAAGCAAACACCAAACTACTAACGCTTGATTTCCACACTAGGTTTAATTCCTCAGCTATAATATTGGCACTGTGTATAGCGTATTTGGCCATCTGCCGATCTTCATACAAGCAGAAAATGTCCTATGAATAATTGGTACATACGTTATTGTGACGACGATTTAAGGCAGTGATGATTTAATAACATATAAATATTGCTTATTAAACAATTACCTCCTTTTACCACCGAACGCCAGCACTTAAAAGAAAACACTCGTTGCTAAAGGTAGGTTTTGTATCGCAGCCCTGCGCTAAATCGGTCGAATGACGAATTGATTAGCCGTAGCACCACATTGATGAGAGCACGTAACACCACAAAACACTTGCAAATGTGTACACTATCAAACTTTTTAGCACTTTTAGCAGTACGGCCTGGCCATTCTTTCGAGTAAAACACCGATTGATTCAATATAAAAGCATCGATTCGGCTCACAACACCACGCAACAACTAGCACAATTTCACATCACTTGCGACATTTTGACAGCACAATGATTTTCCATTTTTCAATCGTAACACATCCATACATCCTCGTGCATCAGACGATTGGCTGTTGAAGCGTTGCCAAACATCCCTAAATTGAAAACATCGATCCGGACGTTTCGAAAAACATTCGAATATAAGTTCGACAACGAAAAATTAATATCTTCCAAAAGACTGCACCATCGACAAATATGCCATTTCAATCAAATTTCGGGATAAATTATGTCTTGAAGAAGTTTTGGTAAAAGAATTTCGGGTAATAAATTTTTGTAGTCTCCCCCCCCCCCCAAGAGTTCGAAGCTACCCTGAAACGTTTCAAGCACATCAATTGGTGGTTTGGTCATATGGTGTGACAAATTAAATGTCAACATGGTTTGTTTACATTTTTGTTTTTCATAAATATTGGCGGTTTAAAGCGGAAATTTGAAAGCAACAGAGTGCATTAATTATGAATAATTTTATGTGTGCCAAAAATTACGAGAGGTAATTTTTTATTTCAAACTGCATGCTCAATTAACGCGGCTTGTGGTGTAAGGTAAGCAAAGCATTTTAATGAAAGTAAGCGGCTCGTTTTAACGCATGTAATGCATTTTCTTTCTTTGTAATGCATAATGTGCAGCAATGTGTGTTACATCCGAGAGACACCAAACGGAGAAAACCTGCATGCGCAAAATGACTTAGCCAATGTTTCTGCTAACATATTAGGAAGAGGTGCAGCTTCTGTTCACCGGCAGTACCTATCTTTCATAATAAGTATAATTTCAATAAGTTACGGTTCTTTCCGGTATGTGGATTTGTCCCCCTAAAGTGCCGAATATCTTCATGTGGATGCTTGTAGGAGTTAAAGTGCAGTGAATATGTGAGCAGACGTTGACCGGGTTCAATGGTAAGTTCTCGACAAGGTATGACAAATATTTTACTGTTAGGTTCGTAGCTACTATTAACCTATGCTCGAAGACGGGATGCTGCTGAATCTGCGAAGAAATTAAACTGCAAAGTCCTGCGTGAAGAACCCTAGCGGTTAATGGTCGGGTTAGTTCTCTACAAAGTGTGGAAAATAGTTTACTGTTAGCTTCACAGCTGTTAGCCTACGCTGGAAGACGAGATGCTGCCCCTGCCGCGATATCCGATCAGCCGGTAATAAATCATTCGATTTGAGATGTTAGAATACAATCATAGCGTGTTTCGATGCTCCTTTTCAGTGGAGGAAGCAAACATCATCAACAAACACCTCCAGAACATTGGGATCCGCTAATATATCGTCCATGAAGCGCTCAAGTGGCTGGCTTGCGTTGCACAATCCGAATTGTATCATTGTGAAAATAATGAACGGAGTAATACCGGCAGCCTAGAGATGGATTGCAACAGCTGGGACACTTTCTTCGACCGGAACGAAGTGGTATGTAGATCATGGGTATTTGCAACGGGTCTCGAGTTATTTTTTAAAGCATTTTAAATCGATTGATGGACCAGTGGTTTGAATTTGATGCAGCCTGCATGATGTGACCTTGCATTGGAAATGATTTATTTATCGTAATTCGATTACCCACTTCCCGGTGAACGAATGATTCAGGCTAGGTTAAGATATGGTTAAACCCTTTTGCTTCAAGTCCCAACGATAGAAGGATAGAAGCGTCCCAACGACAAAGACCTTACCTTAATAAGGGCTACTTACCTAATGCTTACTCGTGTTAGTATCGAGCACAGGAAATGATATACACGTGTGAGTTATTTCCCATTTTCTGTCAGCAATACAGCAACTAACGTGTTGGGTAAATTATCTAAGCAATTTGCTTTATTTTATTCCCGCCAGCTATCTTGATCCGATTAGTAGATTGATTTTATAGTTTGACCGTGGCCTATAGTGTGGTCTGGTTGTCCAATACTGGTTTCAGTATACTCATGGCAAACCAGCCATTTGGGAAAATCGGCACCTGATACTTTTTTCTCTCTCATTGATTCCAAATTGTTCTATCTACATTTTGAACGCAAATGGAAGAAAAAGTGATCGCAGTAGTGGCGCTATGGTTTCCGAAATTGAAGGATGTTTATTATTAGCTTAGTAATTGTATTACATTTTTTCTTCAAGTGATCCAATTCCAGGTATTCCAGGAATACCTTTCGAAAATTCCAGGTAACCACACATTTACATCACATTTGTCCTGAAGGGTACCGAGTATCCTTTTTCATCGATCCAGCCATTTGATGAGCATGAGGATGCCCTGGCAAGTATCAACAATTTCACTTCACGTAGGATATAGTTTATCTTACGGATTCCGCCAAAACTATTTGTAAGGATTGGTTATCCTTAGGAGTGTAAAGCAAAGTCAAAGGAAAAAAGCTACCCAGACAACCTGACTACACTACGACCTTGTGGTCGTAACAGCAAATTTTTTCGAAATCGTGCTATTTATATCATGCCGACAGAGAATAAATGGGAATAAAAACAAAAACTTTTCCAATGACTGGAAAACTTTCAATATTTAACTGTTTAACTGTTTTATTTAACTGCTATTACAAATTCTGTTCAGTTGCCGAAAACTAGATATTCAACATAAAATGCTTTGTCAAGTTACGCATTGTCGCATTTGACATTCCAACACATGCTTCGGTTCATATTAATTGATAGTGATTTGAGTTGTCTATTCAATAGGTTTAATTTGGATTTATTTGTGGTTTGTGCAATTTTTGTTATAATTGTGACCTGATGCAAACCTTGTAAATAAAATGAAAGTGAAATGTCTGAACAACACTACGCGCAATACTTAAAAAAAAGTGGTATTTTGTACCGACGAAAGCGACTCCTGGACGAACTGAGAAAAGAAGATATAAGTCATACTGCCGCAGAGCTACCATTTAACCAAACTGATGATGGTTTGTTTTATTGTCTATTATTTAGTCTATTGGTTAAAATTCATCAGTAATTCGTTCTTCGTTTAAGGTGTAGTGAAACCAGGTTGTGACACAGCAGAAGAGCTTGTTGGCGATGCATCGTTCATCGATGAGGTGGAAGATAACGCTGTTCCTAGTGTCTCCGGCAGCTCTAGCGATGATGAATTTGAGAGTGACGAAGGAGTCATTGATTTGGTGAATTTCGTGTTGATTTTTATGAACTGTCATCACAAACTCGGTCACAAAGTGCGGTCAGTGCCCCTGGTATCAACAAACACCTATAATAGACTGGGACCTTAAACACCAATTAAAAGCAGGGAAAAGTAGCCACATAGCCAACCAAACATTCACACGTCAGATCTGTAACAAGTATCAACACCAGCAACACATCTTCACCGACGGCCGTTCTAAACGAAGCTGCCGGATGCGGAATACACTCCACTCACGTCAATAGTGCCATTAAACTACCTAACAACACTTCCATTTTTTTCCGCAGAAGCAGTAGCTATGCTTATCGCCGCCGACGAAAGTCTTCGCAGTGTTAAGCCCAACGTGATCTTCACCGACAGCGCCAGAGTACTACCCGCCATAGAACACGGCGTTGTTCGAGACCCACACATCCAACTCTTTGGCCAACAAAAACAACTAAAGCAATCCATCTCAGCATTTGGTGATGAGATCGAAAAACTTGCAAAAAAAACTATCTGCAGCTCATGTATCGTACGGTACATTTTTAAATGAAACAGCCGCTACTAATATTGTAGAGCCAATAGCGGTACGTACTTTCATGAACGGATTAAAACACCTTAGCACCAGATTCTTTTTGCAAACAAGGAATCCTTTAACTTGTAATAAAGCCATGCTCTTGATTGCGGACCAAGTGAGACTATCGATGATGCAACATTTTGGGGCAAACTTTAAATAGAGGTACAAACAATAATAATACATATAAATATAAATATATATCCCATATCCCATAAATAAAAAAAATTACACAGTATACTACAATGAATGCCAAAATGAAAAATTAGTATAGACGTATTGGGCCTCAGATCAAGATCAGGCCTCAGTCAGATCAAATGAGATCATACAGCAGAATAAGTATGATCTCATTTGATTTGTGCTCCGTAGGAGATTGAAATGGTAAAAAAATGACATTTGAATTATTTATTAACAAATCGGTCATAAACGCGTTGTGTATTGTTAACTGTTCTTACAGAACAAACGAAAAATTTTACCGCATTGTAATGCATGCTCACAAACACCACATTTGTGTTCCTTTAGAGCACATTGGAATGTTGTCAAAGTTGTCAGATCTATATTTGTGTTTCACTAAGAATTTACACCAACACGAAAATCTAAATTTTCCCCTTTCGAACAATAATTTTCCGGACCGACATTGTTTATAGCCCCAAAACATTCTGTATCCTATAACAGATCAATCGAGTAGTCTTTTAACAGTTTTGTGTGATACGGCTAGGCGGTGCTATTGGCATCACTTAAATTGGGGTGATGTGGTGCTGAGCATGTTAAACGTTACTGTAATATAGCTACGATGGTTTACTCGATGAGTACATTGATAAAGGTTCGACGTGGTTGAAAAAAAGGGACTATCGTCATCATCATAGTTTGAAAGCCAAAGATATACATCCATGTTTGTACTCACTGCGTAATAGTGTGTGGCGAACACGTAATGTTTGTCGTGTGTATATTTTATTCAATCCCTACAATGAAAGATATTAACATTAAGCTTAAAAAACACGCCAATCAATTGGTCACACAATCTACTTACCTCTGTCTGGATTATACTCTATCAGTCAGAAGAATATAATCCTTGAAGCAAACACCAAACTACTAACGCTTGATTTCCACACTAGGTTTAATTCCTCAGCTATAATATTGGCACTGTGTATAGCGTATTTGGCCATCTGCCGATCTTCATACAAGCAGAAAATGTCCTATGAATAATTGGTACATACGTTATTGTGACGACGATTTAAGGCAGTGATGATTTAATAACATATAAATATTGCTTATTAAACAATTACCTCCTTTTACCACCGAACGCCAGCACTTAAAAGAAAACACTCGTTGCTAAAGGTAGGTTTTGTATCGCAGCCCTGCGCTAAATCGGTCGAATGACGAATTGATTAGCCGTAGCACCACATTGATGAGAGCACGTAACACCACAAAACACTTGCAAATGTGTACACTATCAAACTTTTTAGCACTTTTAGCAGTACGGCCTGGCCATTCTTTCGAGTAAAACACCGATTGATTCAATATAAAAGCATCGATTCGGCTCACAACACCACGCAACAACTAGCACAATTTCACATCACTTGCGACATTTTGACAGCACAATGATTTTCCATTTTTCAATCGTAACACATCCATACATCCTCGTGCATCAGACGATTGGCTGTTGAAGCGTTGCCAAACATCCCTAAATTGAAAACATCGATCCGGACGTTTCGAAAAACATTCGAATATAAGTTCGACAACGAAAAATTAATATCTTCCAAAAGACTGCACCATCGACAAATATGCCATTTCAATCAAATTTCGGGATAAATTATGTCTTGAAGAAGTTTTGGTAAAAGAATTTCGGGTAATAAATTTTTGTAGTCTTCCCCCCCCCCAAGAGTTCGAAGCTACCCTGAAACGTTTCAAGCACATCAATTGGTGGTTTGGTCATATGGTGTGACAAATTAAATGTCAACATGGTTTGTTTACATTTTTGTTTTTCATAAATATTGGCGGTTTAAAGCGGAAATTTGAAAGCAACAGAGTGCATTAATTATGAATAATTTTATGTGTGCCAAAAATTACGAGAGGTAATTTTTTATTTCAAACTGCATGCTCAATTAACGCGGCTTGTGGTGTAAGGTAAGCAAAGCATTTTAATGAAAGTAAGCGGCTCGTTTTAACGCATGTAATGCATTTTCTTTCTTTGTAATGCATAATGTGCAGCAATGTGTGTTACATCCGAGAGACACCAAACGGAGAAAACCTGCATGCGCAAAATGACTTAGCCAATGTTTCTGCTAACATATTAGGAAGAGGTGCAGCTTCTGTTCACCGGCAGTACCTATCTTTCATAATAAGTATAATTTCAATAAGTTACGGTTCTTTCCGGTATGTGGATTTGTCCCCCTAAAGTGCCGAATATCTTCATGTGGATGCTTGTAGGAGTTAAAGTGCAATGAATATGTGAGCAGACGTTGACCGGGTTCAATGGTAAGTTCTCGACAAGGTATGACAAATATTTTACTGTTAGGTTCGTAGCTACTATTAGCCTATGCTCGAAGACGGGATGCTGCTGAATCTGCGAAGAAATTAAACTGCAAAGTCCTGCGTGAAGAACCCTAGCGGTTAATGGTCGGGTTAGTTCTCTACAAAGTGTGGAAAATAGTTTACTGTTAGCTTCACAGCTGTTAGCCTACGCTGGAAGACGAGATGCTGCCCCTGCCGCGATATCCGATCAGCCGGTAATAAATCATTCGATTTGAGATGTTAGAATACAATCATAGCGTGTTTCGATGCTCCTTTTCAGTGGAGGAAGCAAACATCATCAACAAACACCTCCAGAACATTGGGATCCGCTAATATATCGTCCATGAAGCGCTCAAGTGGCTGGCTTGCGTTGCACAATCCGAATTGTATCATTGTGAAAATAATGAACGGAGTAATACCGGCAGCCTAGAGATGGATTGCAACAGCTGGGACACTTTCTTCGACCAGAACGAAGTGGTATGTAGATCATGGGTATTTGCAATGGGTCTCGAGTTATTTTTTAAAGCATTTTAAATCGATTGATGGACCAGTGGTTTGAATTTGATGCAGCCTGCACGATGTGACCTTGCATTGGAAATGATTTATTTATCGTAATTCGATTACCCACTTCCCGGTGAACGAATGATTCAGGCTAGGTTAAGATATGGTTAAACCCTTTTGCTTCAAGTCCCAACGATAGAAGGATAGAAGCGTCCCAACGACAAAGACCTTACCTTAATAAGGGCTACTTACCTAATGCTTACTCGTGTTAGTATCGAGCACAGGAAATGATATACACGTGTGAGTTATTTCCCATTTTCTGTCAGCAATACAGCAACTAACGTGTTGGGTAAATTATCTAAGCAATTTGCTTTATTTTATTCCCGCCAACTATCTTGATCCGATTAGTAGATTGATTTTATAGTTTGACCGTGGCCTATAGTGTGGTCTGGTTGTCCAATACTGGTTTCAGTATACTCATGGCAAACCAGCCATTTGGGAAAATCGGCACCTGATACTTTTTTCTCTCTCATTGATTCCAAATTGTTCTATCTACATTTTGAACGCAAATGGAAGAAAAAGTGATCGCAGTAGTGGCGCTATGGTTTCCGAAATTGAAGGATGTTTATTATTAGCTTAGTAATTGTATTACATTTTTTCTTCAAGTGATCCAATTCCAGGTATTCCAGGAATACCTTTCGAAAATTCCAGGTAACCACACATTTACATCACATTTGTCCTGAAGGGTACCGAGTATCCTTTTTCATCGATCCAGCCATTTGATGAGCATGAGGATGCCCTGGCAAGTATCAACAATTTCACTTCACGTAGGATATAGTTTATCTTACGGATTCCGCCAAAACTATTTGTAAGGATTGGTTATCCTTAGGAGTGTAAAGCAAAGTCAAAGGAAAAAAGCTACCCAGACAACCTGACTACACTACCTTGTGGTCGTAACAGCAAATTTTTTCGAAATCGTGCTATTTATATCATGCCGACAGAGAATAAATGGGAATAAAAACAAAAACTTTTCCAATGACTGGAAAACTTTCAATATTTAACTGTTTAACTGTTTTATTTAACTGCTATTACAAATTCTGTTCAGTTGCCGAAAACTAGATATTCAACATAAAATGCTTTGTCAAGTTACGCATTGTCGCATTTGACATTCCAACACATGCTTCGGTTCATATTAATTGATAGTGATTTGAGTTGTCTATTCAATAGGTTTAATTTGGATTTATTTGTGGTTTGTGCAATTTTTGTTATAATTGTGACCTGATGCAAACCTTGTAAATAAAATGAAAGTGAAATGTCTGAACAACACTACGCGCAATACTTAAAAAAGTGGTATTTTGTACCGACGAAAGCGACTCCTGGACGAACTGAGAAAAGAAGATATAAGTCATACTGCCGCAGAGCTACCATTTAACCAAACTGATGATGGTTTGTTTTATTGTCTATTATTTAGTCTATTGGTTAAAATTCATCAGTAATTCGTTCTTCGTTTAAGGTGTAGTGAAACCAGGTTGTGACACAGCAGAAGAGCTTGTTGGCGATGCATCGTTCATCGATGAGGTGGAAGATAACGCTGTTCCTAGTGTCTCCGGCAGCTCTAGCGATGATGAATTTGAGAGTGACGAAGGAGTCATTGATTTGGTGAATTTCGTGTTGATTTTTATGAACTGTCATCACAAACTCGGTCACAAAGTGCGGTCAGTGCCCCTGGTATCAACAAACACCTATAATAGACTGGGACCTTAAACACCAATTAAAAGCAGGGAAAAGTAGCCACATAGCCAACCAAACATTCACACGTCAGATCTGTAACAAGTATCAACACCAGCAACACATCTTCACCGACGGCCGTTCTAAACGAAGCTGCCGGATGCGGAATACACTCCACTCACGTCAATAGTGCCATTAAACTACCTAACAACACTTCCATTTTTTTCCGCAGAAGCAGTAGCTATGCTTATCGCCGCCGACGAAAGTCTTCGCAGTGTTAAGCCCAACGTGATCTTCACCGACAGCGCCAGAGTACTACCCGCCATAGAACACGGCGTTGTTCGAGACCCACACATCCAACTCTTTGGCCAACAAAAACAACTAAAGCAATCTATCTCAGCATTTGGTGATGAGATCGAAAAACTTGCAAAAAAAAACTATCTGCAGCTCATTATCGTACGGTACATTTTTAAATGAAACAGCCGCTACTAATATTGTAGAGCCAATAGCGGTACGTACTTTCATGAACGGATTAAAACACCTTAGCACCAGATTCTTTTTGCAAACAAGGAATCCTTTAACTTGTAATAAAGCCATGCTCTTGATTGCGGACCAAGTGAGACTATCGATGATGCAACATTTTGGGGCAAACTTTAAATAGAGGTACAAACAATAATAATACATATAAATATAAATATATATCCCATATCCCATAAATAAAAAAAATTACACAGTATACTACAATGAATGCCAAAATGAAAAATTAGTATAGACGTATTGGGCCTCAGATCAAGATCAGGCCTCAGTCAGATCAAATGAGATCATACAGCAGAATAAGTATGATCTCATTTGATTTGTGCTCCGTAGGAGATTGAAATGGTAAAAAAATGACATTTGAATTATTTATTAACAAATCGGTCATAAACGCGTTGTTTATTGTTAACTGTTCTTACAGAACAAACGAAAAATTTTACCGCATTGTAATGCATGCTCACAAACACCACATTTGTGTTCCTTTAGAGCACATTGGAATGTTGTCAAAGTTGTCAGATCTATATTTGTGTTTCACTAAGAATTTACACCAACACGAAAATCTAAATTTTCCCCTTTCGAACAATAATTTTCCGGACCGACATTGTTTGTAGCCCCAAAACATTCTGTATCCTATAACAGATCAATCGAGTAGTCTTTTAACAGTTTTGTGTGATACGGCTAGGCGGTGCTATTGGCATCACTTAAATTGGGGTGATGTGGTGCTGAGCATGTTAAACGTTACTGTAATATAGCTACGATGGTTTACTCGATGAGTACATTGATAAAGGTTCGACGTGGTTGAAAAAAAGGGACTATCGTCATCATCATAGTTTGAAAGCCAAAGATATACATCCATGTTTGTACTCACTGCGTAATAGTGTGTGGCGAACACGTAATGTTTGTCGTGTGTATATTTTATTCAATCCCTACAATGAAAGATATTAACATTAAGCTTAAAAAACACGCCAATCAATTGGTCACACAATCTACTTACCTCTGTCTGGATTATACTCTATCAGTCAGAAGAATATAATCCTTGAAGCAAACACCAAACTACTAACGCTTGATTTCCACACTAGGTTTAATTCCTCAGCTATAATATTGGCACTGTGTATAGCGTATTTGGCCATCTGCCGATCTTCATACAAGCAGAAAATGTCCTATGAATAATTGGTACATACGTTATTGTGACGACGATTTAAGGCAGTGATGATTTAATAACATATAAATATTGCTTATTAAACAATTACCTCCTTTTACCACCGAACGCCAGCACTTAAAAGAAAACACTCGTTGCTAAAGGTAGGTTTTGTATCGCAGCCCTGCGCTAAATCGGTCGAATGACGAATTGATTAGCCGTAGCACCACATTGATGAGAGCACGTAACACCACAAAACACTTGCAAATGTGTACACTATCAAACTTTTTAGCACTTTTAGCAGTACGGCCTGGCCATTCTTTCGAGTAAAACACCGATTGATTCAATATAAAAGCATCGATTCGGCTCACAACACCACGCAACAACTAGCACAATTTCACATCACTTGCGACATTTTGACAGCACAATGATTTTCCATTTTTCAATCGTAACACATCCATACATCCTCGTGCATCAGACGATTGGCTGTTGAAGCGTTGCCAAACATCCCTAAATTGAAAACATCGATCCGGACGTTTCGAAAAACATTCGAATATAAGTTCGACAACGAAAAATTAATATCTTCCAAAAGACTGCACCATCGACAAATATGCCATTTCAATCAAATTTCGGGATAAATTATGTCTTGAAGAAGTTTTGGTAAAAGAATTTCGGGTAATAAATTTTTGTAGTCTTCCCCCCCCCCCAAGAGTTCGAAGCTACCCTGAAACGTTTCAAGCACATCAATTGGTGGTTTGGTCATATGGTGTGACAAATTAAATGTCAACATGGTTTGTTTACATTTTTGTTTTTCATAAATATTGGCGGTTTAAAGCGGAAATTTGAAAGCAACAGAGTGCATTAATTATGAATAATTTTTGTGTGCCAAAAATTACGAGAGGTAATTTTTTATTTCAAACTGCATGCTCAATTGACGCGGCTTGTGGTGTAAGGTAAGCAAAGCATTTTAATGAAAGTAAGCGGCTCGTTTTAACGCATGTAATGCATTTTCTTTCTTTGTAATGCATAATGTGCAGCAATGTGTGTTACATCCGAGAGACACCAAACGGAGAAAACCTGCATGCGCAAAATGACTTAGCCAATGTTTCTGCTAACATATTAGGAAGAGGTGCAGCTTCTGTTCACCGGCAGTACCTATCTTTCATAATAAGTATAATTTCAATAAGTTACGGTTCTTTCCGGTATGTGGATTTGTCCCCCTAAAGTGCCGAATATCTTCATGTGGATGCTTGTAGGAGTTAAAGTGCAGTGAATATGTGAGCAGACGTTGACCGGGTTCAATGGTAAGTTCTCGACAAGGTATGACAAATATTTTACTGTTAGGTTCGTAGCTACTATTAACCTATGCTCGAAGACGGGATGCTGCTGAATCTGCGAAGAAATTAAACTGCAAAGTCCTGCGTGAAGAACCCTAGCGGTTAATGGTCGGGTTAGTTCTCTACAAAGTGTGGAAAATAGTTTACTGTTAGCTTCACAGCTGTTAGCCTACGCTGGAAGACGAGATGCTGCCCCTGCCGCGATATCCGATCAGCCGGTAATAAATCATTCGATTTGAGATGTTAGAATACAATCATAGCGTGTTTCGATGCTCCTTTTCAGTGGAGGAAGCAAACATCATCAACAAACACCTCCAGAACATTGGGATCCGCTAATATATCGTCCATGAAGCGCTCAAGTGGCTGGCTTGCGTTGCACAATCCGAATTGTATCATTGTGAAAATAATGAACGGAGTAATACCGGCAGCCTAGAGATGGATTGCAACAGCTGGGACACTTTCTTCGACCGGAACGAAGTGGTATGTAGATCATGGGTATTTGCAACGGGTCTCGAGTTATTTTTTAAAGCATTTTAAATCGATTGATGGACCAGTGGTTTGAATTTGATGCAGCCTGCATGATGTGACCTTGCATTGGAAATGATTTATTTATCGTAATTCGATTACCCACTTCCCGGTGAACGAATGATTCAGGCTAGGTTAAGATATGGTTAAACCCTTTTGCTTCAAGTCCCAACGATAGAAGGATAGAAGCGTCCCAACGACAAAGACCTTACCTTAATAAGGGCTACTTACCTAATGCTTACTCGTGTTAGTATCGAGCACAGGAAATGATATACACGTGTGAGTTATTTCCCATTTTCTGTCAGCAATACAGCAACTAACGTGTTGGGTAAATTATCTAAGCAATTTGCTTTATTTTATTCCCGCCAGCTATCTTGATCCGATTAGTAGATTGATTTTATAGTTTGACCGTGGCCTATAGTGTGGTCTGGTTGTCCAATACTGGTTTCAGTATACTCATGGCAAACCAGCCATTTGGGAAAATCGGCACCTGATACTTTTTTCTCTCTCATTGATTCCAAATTGTTCTATCTACATTTTGAACGCAAATGGAAGAAAAAGTGATCGCAGTAGTGGCGCTATGGTTTCCGAAATTGAAGGATGTTTATTATTAGCTTAGTAATTGTATTACATTTTTTCTTCAAGTGATCCAATTCCAGGTATTCCAGGAATACCTTTCGAAAATTCCAGGTAACCACACATTTACATCACATTTGTCCTGAAGGGTACCGAGTATCCTTTTTCATCGATCCAGCCATTTGATGAGCATGAGGATGCCCTGGCAAGTATCAACAATTTCACTTCACGTAGGATATAGTTTATCTTACGGATTCCGCCAAAACTATTTGTAAGGATTGGTCTTATCCTTAGGAGTGTAAAGCAAAGTCAAAGGAAAAAAGCTACCCAGACAACCTGACTACACTACGACTTTGTGGTCGTAAAAGCAATTTTTTTCGAAATCGTGCTATTTATATCATGCCGACAGAGAATAAATGGGAATAAAAACAAAAACTTTTCCAATGACTGGAAAACTTTCAATATTTAACTGTTTAACTGTTTTATTTAACTGCTTTTACAAATTCCGTTCAGTTGCCGAAAACTCGATATTCAACATAAAATGCTTTGTCAAGTTACGCATTGTCGCATTTGACATTCCAACACATGCTTCGGTTCATATTAATTGATAGTGATTTGAGTTGTCTATTCAATAGGTTTAATTTGGATTTATTTGTGGTTTGTGCAATTTTTGTTATAATTGTGACCTGATGCAAACCTTGTAAATAAAATGAAAGTGAAATGTCTGAACAACACTACGCGCAATACTTAAAAAAAGTGGTATTTTGTACCGACGAAAGCGACTCCTGGCAGAACTGAGAAAAGAAGATATAAGTCATACTGCCGCAGAGCTACCATTTAACCAAACTGATGATGGTTTGTTTTATTGTCTATTATTTAGTCTATTGGTTAAAATTCATCAGTAATTCGTTCTTCGTTTAAGGTGTAGTGAAACCAGGTTGTGACACAGCAGAAGAGCTTGTTGGCGATGCATCGTTCATCGATGAGGTGGAAGATAACGCTGTTCCTAGTGTCTCCGGCAGCTCTAGCGATGATGAATTTGAGAGTGACGAAGGAGTCATTGATTTGGTGAATTTCGTGTTGATTTTTATGAACTGTCATCACAAACTCGGTCACAAAGTGCGGTCAGTGCCCCTGGTATCAACAAACACCTATAATAGACTGGGACCTTAAACACCAATTAAAAGCAGGGAAAAGTAGCCACATAGCCAACCAAACATTCACACGTCAGATCTGTAACAAGTATCAACACCAGCAACACATCTTCACCGACGGCCGTTCTAAACGAAGCTGCCGGATGCGGAATACACTCCACTCACGTCAATAGTGCCATTAAACTACCTAACAACACTTCCATTTTTTTCCGCAGAAGCAGTAGCTATGCTTATCGCCGCCGACGAAAGTCTTCGCAGTGTTAAGCCCAACGTGATCTTCACCGACAGCGCCAGAGTACTACCCGCCATAGAACACGGCGTTGTTCGAGACCCACACATCCAACTCTTTGGCCAACAAAAACAACTAAAGCAATCCATCTCAGCATTTGGTGATGAGATCGAAAAACTTGCAAAAAAAACTATCTGCAGCTCATGTATCGTACGGTACATTTTTAAATGAAACAGCCGCTACTAATATTGTAGAGCCAATAGCGGTACGTACTTTCATGAACGGATTAAAACACCTTAGCACCAGATTCTTTTTGCAAACAAGGAATCCTTTAACTTGTAATAAAGCCATGCTCTTGATTGCGGACCAAGTGAGACTATCGATGATGCAACATTTTGGGGCAAACTTTAAATAGAGGTACAAACAATAATAATACATATAAATATAAATATATATCCCATATCCCATAAATAAAAAAAATTACACAGTATACTACAATGAATGCCAAAATGAAAAATTAGTATAGACGTATTGGGCCTCAGATCAAGATCAGGCCTCAGTCAGATCAAATGAGATCATACAGCAGAATAAGTATGATCTCATTTGATTTGTGCTCCGTAGGAGATTGAAATGGTAAAAAAATGACATTTGAATTATTTATTAACAAATCGGTCATAAACGCGTTGTGTATTGTTAACTGTTCTTACAGAACAAACGAAAAATTTTACCGCATTGTAATGCATGCTCACAAACACCACATTTGTGTTCCTTTAGAGCACATTGGAATGTTGTCAAAGTTGTCAGATCTATATTTGTGTTTCACTAAGAATTTACACCAACACGAAAATCTAAATTTTCCCCTTTCGAACAATAATTTTCCGGACCGACATTGTTTATAGCCCCAAAACATTCTGTATCCTATAACAGATCAATCGAGTAGTCTTTTAACAGTTTTGTGTGATACGGCTAGGCGGTGCTATTGGCATCACTTAAATTGGGGTGATGTGGTGCTGAGCATGTTAAACGTTACTGTAATATAGCTACGATGGTTTACTCGATGAGTACATTGATAAAGGTTCGACGTGGTTGAAAAAAAGGGACTATCGTCATCATCATAGTTTGAAAGCCAAAGATATACATCCATGTTTGTACTCACTGCGTAATAGTGTGTGGCGAACACGTAATGTTTGTCGTGTGTATATTTTATTCAATCCCTACAATGAAAGATATTAACATTAAGCTTAAAAAACACGCCAATCAATTGGTCACACAATCTACTTACCTCTGTCTGGATTATACTCTATCAGTCAGAAGAATATAATCCTTGAAGCAAACACCAAACTACTAACGCTTGATTTCCACACTAGGTTTAATTCCTCAGCTATAATATTGGCACTGTGTATAGCGTATTTGGCCATCTGCCGATCTTCATACAAGCAGAAAATGTCCTATGAATAATTGGTACATACGTTATTGTGACGACGATTTAAGGCAGTGATGATTTAATAACATATAAATATTGCTTATTAAACAATTACCTCCTTTTACCACCGAACGCCAGCACTTAAAAGAAAACACTCGTTGCTAAAGGTAGGTTTTGTATCGCAGCCCTGCGCTAAATCGGTCGAATGACGAATTGATTAGCCGTAGCACCACATTGATGAGAGCACGTAACACCACAAAACACTTGCAAATGTGTACACTATCAAACTTTTTAGCACTTTTAGCAGTACGGCCTGGCCATTCTTTCGAGTAAAACACCGATTGATTCAATATAAAAGCATCGATTCGGCTCACAACACCACGCAACAACTAGCACAATTTCACATCACTTGCGACATTTTGACAGCACAATGATTTTCCATTTTTCAATCGTAACACATCCATACATCCTCGTGCATCAGACGATTGGCTGTTGAAGCGTTGCCAAACATCCCTAAATTGAAAACATCGATCCGGACGTTTCGAAAAACATTCGAATATAAGTTCGACAACGAAAAATTAATATCTTCCAAAAGACTGCACCATCGACAAATATGCCATTTCAATCAAATTTCGGGATAAATTATGTCTTGAAGAAGTTTTGGTAAAAGAATTTCGGGTAATAAATTTTTGTAGTCTTCCCCCCCCCCAAGAGTTCGAAACTACCCTGAAACGTTTCAAGCACATCAATTGGTGGTTTGGTCATATGGTGTGACAAATTAAATGTCAACATGGTTTGTTTACATTTTTGTTTTTCATAAATATTGGCGGTTTAAAGCGGAAATTTGAAAGCAACAGAGTGCATTAATTATGAATAATTTTTGTGTGCCAAAAATTACGAGAGGTAATTTTTTATTTCAAACTGCATGCTCAATTAACGCGGCTTGTGGTGTAAGGTAAGCAAAGCATTTTAATGAAAGTAAGCGGCTCGTTTTAACGCATGTAATGCATTTTCTTTCTTTGTAATGCATAATGTGCAGCAATGTGTGTTACATCCGAGAGACACCAAACGGAGAAAACCTGCATGCGCAAAATGACTTAGCCAATGTTTCTGCTAACATATTAGGAAGAGGTGCAGCTTCTGTTCACCGGCAGTACCTATCTTTCATAATAAGTATAATTTCAATAAGTTACGGTTCTTTCCGGTATGTGGATTTGTCCCCCTAAAGTGCCGAATATCTTCATGTGGATGCTTGTAGGAGTTAAAGTGCAATGAATATGTGAGCAGACGTTGACCGGGTTCAATGGTAAGTTCTCGACAAGGTATGACAAATATTTTACTGTTAGGTTCGTAGCTACTATTAGCCTATGCTCGAAGACGGGATGCTGCTGAATCTGCGAAGAAATTAAACTGCAAAGTCCTGCGTGAAGAACCCTAGCGGTTAATGGTCGGGTTAGTTCTCTACAAAGTGTGGAAAATAGTTTACTGTTAGCTTCACAGCTGTTAGCCTACGCTGGAAGACGAGATGCTGCCCCTGCCGCGATATCCGATCAGCCGGTAATAAATCATTCGATTTGAGATGTTAGAATACAATCATAGCGTGTTTCGATGCTCCTTTTCAGTGGAGGAAGCAAACATCATCAACAAACACCTCCAGAACATTGGGATCCGCTAATATATCGTCCATGAAGCGCTCAAGTGGCTGGCTTGCGTTGCACAATCCGAATTGTATCATTGTGAAAATAATGAACGGAATAATACCGGCAGCCTAGAGATGGATTGCAACAGCTGGGACACTTTCTTCGACCAGAACGAAGTGGTATGTAGATCATGGGTATTTGCAATGGGTCTCGAGTTATTTTTTAAAGCATTTTAAATCGATTGATGGACCAGTGGTTTGAATTTGATGCAGCCTGCATGATGTGACCTTGCATTGGAAATGATTTATTTATCGTAATTCGATTACCCACTTCCCGGTGAACGAATGATTCAGGCTAGGTTAAGATATGGTTAAACCCTTTTGCTTCAAGTCCCAACGATAGAAGGATAGAAGCGTCCCAACGACAAAGACCTTACCTTAATAAGGGCTACTTACCTAATGCTTACTCGTGTTAGTATCGAGCACAGGAAATGATATACACGTGTGAGTTATTTCCCATTTTCTGTCAGCAATACAGCAACTAACGTGTTGGGTAAAATATCTAAGCAATTTGCTTTATTTTATTCCCGCCAGCTATCTTGATCCGATTAGTAGATTGATTTTATAGTTTGACCGTGGCCTATAGTGTGGTCTGGTTGTCCAATACTGGTTTCAGTATACTCATGGCAAACCAGCCATTTGGGAAAATCGGCACCTGATACTTTTTTCTCTCTCATTGATTCCAAATTGTTCTATCTACATTTTAAACGCAAATGGAAGAAAAAGTGATCGCAGTAGTGGCGCTATGGTTTCCGAAATTGAAGGATGTTTATTATTAGCTTAGTAATTGTATTACATTTTTTCTTCAAGTGATCCAATTCCAGGTATTCCAGGAATACCTTTCGAAAATTCCAGGTAACCACACATTTACATCACATTTGTCCTGAAGGGTACCGAGTATCCTTTTTCATCGATCCAGCCATTTGATGAGCATGAGGATGCCCTGGCAAGTATCAACAATTTCACTTCACGTAGGATATAGTTTATCTTACGGATTCTGCCAAAACTATTTGTAAGGATTGGTTATCCTTAGGAGTGTAAAGCAAAGTCAAAGGAAAAAAGCTACCCAGACAACCTGACTACACTACCTTGTGGTCGTAACAGCAATTTTTTTCGAAATCGTGCTATTTATATCATGCCGACAGAGAATAAATGGGAATAAAAACAAAAACTTTTCCAATGACTGGAAAACTTTCAATATTTAACTGTTTAACTGTTTTATTTAACTGCTATTACAAATTCTGTTCAGTTGCCGAAAACTAGATATTCAACATAAAATGCTTTGTCAAGTTACGCATTGTCGCATTTGACATTCCAACACATGCTTCGGTTCATATTAATTGATAGTGATTTGAGTTGTCTATTCAATAGGTTTAATTTGGATTTATTTGTGGTTTGTGCAATTTTTGTTATAATTGTGACCTGATGCAAACCTTGTAAATAAAATGAAAGTGAAATGTCTGAACAACACTACGCGCAATACTTAAAAAAGTGGTATTTTGTACCGACGAAAGCGACTCCTGGACGAACTGAGAAAAGAAGATATAAGTCATACTGCCGCAGAGCTACCATTTAACCAAACTGATGATGGTTTGTTTTATTGTCTATTATTTAGTCTATTGGTTAAAATTCATCAGTAATTCGTTCTTCGTTTAAGGTGTAGTGAAACCAGGTTGTGACACAGCAGAAGAGCTTGTTGGCGATGCATCGTTCATCGATGAGGTGGAAGATAACGCTGTTCCTAGTGTCTCCGGCAGCTCTAGCGATGATGAATTTGAGAGTGACGAAGGAGTCATTGATTTGGTGAATTTCGTGTTGATTTTTATGAACTGTCATCACAAACTCGGTCACAAAGTGCGGTCAGTGCCCCTGGTATCAACAAACACCTATAATAGACTGGGACCTTAAACACCAATTAAAAGCAGGGAAAAGTAGCCACATAGCCAACCAAACATTCACACGTCAGATCTGTAACAAGTATCAACACCAGCAACACATCTTCACCGACGGCCGTTCTAAACGAAGCTGCCGGATGCGGAATACACTCCACTCACGTCAATAGTGCCATTAAACTACCTAACAACACTTCCATTTTTTTCCGCAGAAGCAGTAGCTATGCTTATCGCCGCCGACGAAAGTCTTCGCAGTGTTAAGCCCAACGTGATCTTCACCGACAGCGCCAGAGTACTACCCGCCATAGAACACGGCGTTGTTCGAGACCCACACATCCAACTCTTTGGCCAACAAAAACAACTAAAGCAATCTATCTCAGCATTTGGTGATGAGATCGAAAAACTTGCAAAAAAAAACTATCTGCAGCTCATTATCGTACGGTACATTTTTAAATGAAACAGCCGCTACTAATATTGTAGAGCCAATAGCGGTACGTACTTTCATGAACGGATTAAAACACCTTAGCACCAGATTCTTTTTGCAAACAAGGAATCCTTTAACTTGTAATAAAGCCATGCTCTTGATTGCGGACCAAGTGAGACTATCGATGATGCAACATTTTGGGGCAAACTTTAAATAGAGGTACAAACAATAATAATACATATAAATATAAATATATATCCCATATCCCATAAATAAAAAAAATTACACAGTATACTACAATGAATGCCAAAATGAAAAATTAGTATAGACGTATTGGGCCTCAGATCAAGATCAGGCCTCAGTCAGATCAAATGAGATCATACAGCAGAATAAGTATGATCTCATTTGATTTGTGCTCCGTAGGAGATTGAAATGGTAAAAAAATGACATTTGAATTATTTATTAACAAATCGGTCATAAACGCGTTGTTTATTGTTAACTGTTCTTACAGAACAAACGAAAAATTTTACCGCATTGTAATGCATGCTCACAAACACCACATTTGTGTTCCTTTAGAGCACATTGGAATGTTGTCAAAGTTGTCAGATCTATATTTGTGTTTCACTAAGAATTTACACCAACACGAAAATCTAAATTTTCCCCTTTCGAACAATAATTTTCCGGACCGACATTGTTTGTAGCCCCAAAACATTCTGTATCCTATAACAGATCAATCGAGTAGTCTTTTAACAGTTTTGTGTGATACGGCTAGGCGGTGCTATTGGCATCACTTAAATTGGGGTGATGTGGTGCTGAGCATGTTAAACGTTACTGTAATATAGCTACGATGGTTTACTCGATGAGTACATTGATAAAGGTTCGACGTGGTTGAAAAAAAGGGACTATCGTCATCATCATAGTTTGAAAGCCAAAGATATACATCCATGTTTGTACTCACTGCGTAATAGTGTGTGGCGAACACGTAATGTTTGTCGTGTGTATATTTTATTCAATCCCTACAATGAAAGATATTAACATTAAGCTTAAAAAACACGCCAATCAATTGGTCACACAATCTACTTACCTCTGTCTGGATTATACTCTATCAGTCAGAAGAATATAATCCTTGAAGCAAACACCAAACTACTAACGCTTGATTTCCACACTAGGTTTAATTCCTCAGCTATAATATTGGCACTGTGTATAGCGTATTTGGCCATCTGCCGATCTTCATACAAGCAGAAAATGTCCTATGAATAATTGGTACATACGTTATTGTGACGACGATTTAAGGCAGTGATGATTTAATAACATATAAATATTGCTTATTAAACAATTACCTCCTTTTACCACCGAACGCCAGCACTTAAAAGAAAACACTCGTTGCTAAAGGTAGGTTTTGTATCGCAGCCCTGCGCTAAATCGGTCGAATGACGAATTGATTAGCCGTAGCACCACATTGATGAGAGCACGTAACACCACAAAACACTTGCAAATGTGTACACTATCAAACTTTTTAGCACTTTTAGCAGTACGGCCTGGCCATTCTTTCGAGTAAAACACCGATTGATTCAATATAAAAGCATCGATTCGGCTCACAACACCACGCAACAACTAGCACAATTTCACATCACTTGCGACATTTTGACAGCACAATGATTTTCCATTTTTCAATCGTAACACATCCATACATCCTCGTGCATCAGACGATTGGCTGTTGAAGCGTTGCCAAACATCCCTAAATTGAAAACATCGATCCGGACGTTTCGAAAAACATTCGAATATAAGTTCGACAACGAAAAATTAATATCTTCCAAAAGACTGCACCATCGACAAATATGCCATTTCAATCAAATTTCGGGATAAATTATGTCTTGAAGAAGTTTTGGTAAAAGAATTTCGGGTAATAAATTTTTGTAGTCTTCCCCCCCCCCCCAAGAGTTCGAAGCTACCCTGAAACGTTTCAAGCACATCAATTGGTGGTTTGGTCATATGGTGTGACAAATTAAATGTCAACATGGTTTGTTTACATTTTTGTTTTTCATAAATATTGGCGGTTTAAAGCGGAAATTTGAAAGCAACAGAGTGCATTAATTATGAATAATTTTATGTGTGCCAAAAATTACGAGAGGTAATTTTTTATTTCAAACTGCATGCTCAATTAACGCGGCTTGTGGTGTAAGGTAAGCAAAGCATTTTAATGAAAGTAAGCGGCTCGTTTTAACGCATGTAATGCATTTTCTTTCTTTGTAATGCATAATGTGCAGCAATGTGTGTTACATCCGAGAGACACCAAACGGAGAAAACCTGCATGCGCAAAATGACTTAGCCAATGTTTCTGCTAACATATTAGGAAGAGGTGCAGCTTCTGTTCACCGGCAGTACCTATCTTTCATAATAAGTATAATTTCAATAAGTTACGGTTCTTTCCGGTATGTGGATTTGTCCCCCTAAAGTGCCGAATATCTTCATGTGGATGCTTGTAGGAGTTAAAGTGCAGTGAATATGTGAGCAGACGTTGACCGGGTTCAATGGTAAGTTCTCGACAAGGTATGACAAATATTTTACTGTTAGGTTCGTAGCTACTATTAGCCTATGCTCGAAGACGGGATGCTGCTGAATCTGCGAAGAAATTAAACTGCAAAGTCCTGCGTGAAGAACCCTAGCGGTTAATGGTCGGGTTAGTTCTCTACAAAGTGTGGAAAATAGTTTACTGTTAGCTTCACAGCTGTTAGCCTACGCTGGAAGACGAGATGCTGCCCCTGCCGCGATATCCGATCAGCCGGTAATAAATCATTCGATTTGAGATGTTAGAATACAATCATAGCGTGTTTCGATGCTCCTTTTCAGTGGAGGAAGCAAACATCATCAACAAACACCTCCAGAACATTGGGATCCGCTAATATATCGTCCATGAAGCGCTCAAGTGGCTGGCTTGCGTTGCACAATCCGAATTGTATCATTGTGAAAATAATGAACGGAGTAATACCGGCAGCCTAGAGATGGATTGCAACAGCTGGGACACTTTCTTCGACCAGAACGAAGTGGTATGTAGATCATGGGTATTTGCAACGGGTCTCGAGTTATTTTTTAAAGCATTTTAAATCGATTGATGGACCAGTGGTTTGAATTTGATGCAGCCTGCATGATGTGACCTTGCATTGGAAATGATTTATTTATCGTAATTCGATTACCCACTTCCCGGTGAACGAATGATTCAGGCTAGGTTAAGATATGGTTAAACCCTTTTGCTTCAAGTCCCAACGATAGAAGGATAGAAGCGTCCCAACGACAAAGACCTTACCTTAATAAGGGCTACTTACCTAATGCTTACTCGTGTTAGTATCGAGCACAGGAAATGATATACACGTGTGAGTTATTTCCCATTTTCTGTCAGCAATACAGCAACTAACGTGTTGGGTAAATTATCTAAGCAATTTGCTTTATTTTATTCCCGCCAACTATCTTGATCCGATTAGTAGATTGATTTTATAGTTTGACCGTGGCCTATAGTGTGGTCTGGTTGTCCAATACTGGTTTCAGTATACTCATGGCAAACCAGCCATTTGGGAAAATCGGCACCTGATACTTTTTTCTCTCTCATTGATTCCAAATTGTTCTATCTACATTTTGAACGCAAATGGAAGAAAAAGTGATCGCAGTAGTGGCGCTATGGTTTCCGAAATTGAAGGATGTTTATTATTAGCTTAGTAATTGTATTACATTTTTTCTTCAAGTGATCCAATTCCAGGTATTCCAGGAATACCTTTCGAAAATTCCAGGTAACCACACATTTACATCACATTTGTCCTGAAGGGTACCGAGTATCCTTTTTCATCGATCCAGCCATTTGATGAGCATGAGGATGCCCTGGCAAGTATCAACAATTTCACTTCACGTAGGATATAGTTTATCTTACGGATTCCGCCAAAACTATTTGTAAGGATTGGTCTTATCCTTAGGAGTGTAAAGCAAAGTCAAAGGAAAAAAGCTACCCAGACAACCTGACTACACTACGACTTTGTGGTCGTAAAAGCAATTTTTTTCGAAATCGTGCTATTTATATCATGCCGACAGAGAATAAATGGGAATAAAAACAAAAACTTTTCCAATGACTGGAAAACTTTCAATATTTAACTGTTTAACTGTTTTATTTAACTGCTTTTACAAATTCCGTTCAGTTGCCGAAAACTCGATATTCAACATAAAATGCTTTGTCAAGTTACGCATTGTCGCATTTGACATTCCAACACATGCTTCGGTTCATATTAATTGATAGTGATTTGAGTTGTCTATTCAATAGGTTTAATTTGGATTTATTTGTGGTTTGTGCAATTTTTGTTATAATTGTGACCTGATGCAAACCTTGTAAATAAAATGAAAGTGAAATGTCTGAACAACACTACGCGCAATACTTAAAAAAAGTGGTATTTTGTACCGACGAAAGCGACTCCTGGACGAACTGAGAAAAGAAGATATAAGTCATACTGCCGCAGAGCTACCATTTAACCAAACTGATGATGGTTTGTTTTATTGTCTATTATTTAGTCTATTGGTTAAAATTCATCAGTAATTCGTTCTTCGTTTAAGGTGTAGTGAAACCAGGTTGTGACACAGCAGAAGAGCTTGTTGGCGATGCATCGTTCATCGATGAGGTGGAAGATAACGCTGTTCCTAGTGTCTCCGGCAGCTCTAGCGATGATGAATTTGAGAGTGACGAAGGAGTCATTGATTTGGTGAATTTCGTGTTGATTTTTATGAACTGTCATCACAAACTCGGTCACAAAGTGCGGTCAGTGCCCCTGGTATCAACAAACACCTATAATAGACTGGGACCTTAAACACCAATTAAAAGCAGGGAAAAGTAGCCACATAGCCAACCAAACATTCACACGTCAGATCTGTAACAAGTATCAACACCAGCAACACATCTTCACCGACGGCCGTTCTAAACGAAGCTGCCGGATGCGGAATACACTCCACTCACGTCAATAGTGCCATTAAACTACCTAACAACACTTCCATTTTTTTCCGCAGAAGCAGTAGCTATGCTTATCGCCGCCGACGAAAGTCTTCGCAGTGTTAAGCCCAACGTGATCTTCACCGACAGCGCCAGAGTACTACCCGCCATAGAACACGGCGTTGTTCGAGACCCACACATCCAACTCTTTGGCCAACAAAAACAACTAAAGCAATCTATCTCAGCATTTGGTGATGAGATCGAAAAACTTGCAAAAAAAACTATCTGCAGCTCATTATCGTACGGTACATTTTTAAATGAAACAGCCGCTACTAATATTGTAGAGCCAATAGCGGTACGTACTTTCATGAACGGATTAAAACACCTTAGCACCAGATTCTTTTTGCAAACAAGGAATCCTTTAACTTGTAATAAAGCCATGCTCTTGATTGCGGACCAAGTGAGACTATCGATGATGCAACATTTTGGGGCAAACTTTAAATAGAGGTACAAACAATAATAATACATATAAATATAAATATATATCCCATATCCCATAAATAAAAAAAATTACACAGTATACTACAATGAATGCCAAAATGAAAAATTAGTATAGACGTATTGGGCCTCAGATCAAGATCAGGCCTCAGTCAGATCAAATGAGATCATACAGCAGAATAAGTATGATCTCATTTGATTTGTGCTCCGTAGGAGATTGAAATGGTAAAAAAATGACATTTGAATTATTTATTAACAAATCGGTCATAAACGCGTTGTGTATTGTTAACTGTTCTTACAGAACAAACGAAAAATTTTACCGCATTGTAATGCATGCTCACAAACACCACATTTGTGTTCCTTTAGAGCACATTGGAATGTTGTCAAAGTTGTTAGATCTATATTTGTGTTTCACTAAATTTTCCCCTTTCGAACAATAATTTTCCGGACCGACATTGTTTGTAGCCCCAAAACATTCTGTATTCTATAACAGATCAATCGAGTAGTCTTTTAACAGTTTTGTGTGATACGGCTAGGCGGTGCTATTGGAATCACTTAAATTGGGGTGATGTGGTGCTGAGCATGTTAAACGTTACTGTAATATAGCTACGATGGTTTACTCGATGAGTACATTGATAAAGGTTCGACGTGGTTGAAAAAAAGGGACTATCGTCATCATCATAGTTTGAAAGCCAAAGATATACATCCATGTTTGTACTCACTGCGTAATAGTGTGTGGCGAACACGTAATGTTTGTCGTGTGTATATTTTATTCAATCCCTACAATGAAAGATATTAACATTAAGCTTAAAAAACACGCCAATCAATTGGTCACACAATCTACTTACCTCTGTCTGGATTATACTCTATCAGTCAGAAGAATATAATCCTTGAAGCAAACACCAAACTACTAACGCTTGATTTCCACACTAGGTTTAATTCCTCAGCTATAATATTGGCACTGTGTATAGCGTATTTGGCCATCTGCCGATCTTCATACAAGCAGAAAATGTCCTATGAATAATTGGTACATACGTTATTGTGACGACGATTTAAGGCAGTGATGATTTAATAACATATAAATATTGCTTATTAAACAATTACCTCCTTTTACCACCGAACGCCAGCACTTAAAAGAAAACACTCGTTGCTAAAGGTAGGTTTTGTATCGCAGCCCTGCGCTAAATCGGTCGAATGACGAATTGATTAGCCGTAGCACCACATTGATGAGAGCACGTAACACCACAAAACACTTGCAAATGTGTACACTATCAAACTTTTTAGCACTTTTAGCAGTACGGCCTGGCCATTCTTTCGAGTAAAACACCGATTGATTCAATATAAAAGCATCGATTCGGCTCACAACACCACGCAACAACTAGCACAATTTCACATCACTTGCGACATTTTGACAGCACAATGATTTTCCATTTTTCAATCGTAACACATCCATACATCCTCGTGCATCAGACGATTGGCTGTTGAAGCGTTGCCAAACATCCCTAAATTGAAAACATCGATCCGGACGTTTCGAAAAACATTCGAATATAAGTTCGACAACGAAAAATTAATATCTTCCAAAAGACTGCACCATCGACAAATATGCCATTTCAATCAAATTTCGGGATAAATTATGTCTTGAAGAAGTTTTGGTAAAAGAATTTCGGGTAATAAATTTTTGTAGTCTTCCCCCCCCCCCAAGAGTTCGAAGCTACCCTGAAACGTTTCAAGCACATCAATTGGTGGTTTGGTCATATGGTGTGACAAATTAAATGTCAACATGGTTTGTTTACATTTTTGTTTTTCATAAATATCCCTGGCGGCACAATTGTACGAATAGGCTAGCTGTCAAACCGATCAGCCTATGCTTCCCGTATGTAGATATGTGCGTGGTCGCGAGCGTGTGTATCACCCAGCTCGTCATCGTATTATTGGCTTGTGTGGCTTTGTACCTTGCGTTGTTTGGCTACAGGTTTCACTCTACGTTCGTGCCAAGTAGTTGCAGTTTGTGAAAAGTTTATCAAAGAGAACAGAACAACTGACCAAAGATTGTGCAAGGAATATACACCTTCAAGTAAGTACTTATTACATACATTAGCTGGAACTGTTGAAAAAGTTACAGTTTCTATTAAACATGTACCATAACTATATTTCCAGATGGCAAAGAAGGGACACACTGCAGGAACCAGCAGCAACCGCAGGAAGACGATATCGATACACGGACAAACATCGAGGACGAGGACAATACTGGACTGGATACTGGATACTGGAATACTGGAAGTAGATGATCATTCCGGTGGGCATCATCATCATCATCCTGCGTTCATCGTGATAGGATGTTCCGATCGTGTGTTCCAGTTTCGGTCAGAATGCCTGACTAGAACTATTTTAAAGATTGTGCGGTAATGTATTGTAATATAAAAACATTGTAGTGAAATAAAAATTGTAAACAAAAAAAACAATAAAAAATTATTTTAATTAATATTTAATAACCTTGAAAAATAATCATCATTATGAACCTTGGGGGAAGCATCCGAGCTGTCAATCTGAATTGTACGGATAGATCTTCTTCTTCGTACCCCTAATCGTACAATTGCAATTGCTCTAACCGGTGCGCTATCAGTACAGTTGTGCTGCCAGGGATTGGCGGTTTAAAGCGGAAATTTGAAAGCAACAGAGTGCATTAATTATGAATAATTTTATGTGTGCCAAAAATTACGAGAGGTAATTTTTTATTTCAAACTGCATGCTCAATTAACGCGGCTTGTGGTGTAAGGTAAGCAAAGCATTTTAATGAAAGTAAGCGGCTCGTTTTAACGCATGTAATGCATTTTCTTTCTTTGTAATGCATAATGTGCAGCAATGTGTGTTACATCCGAGAGACACCAAACGGAGAAAACCTGCATGCGCAAAATGACTTAGCCAATGTTTCTGCTAACATATTAGGAAGAGGTGCAGCTTCTGTTCACCGGCAGTACCTATCTTTCATAATAAGTATAATTTCAATAAGTTACGGTTCTTTCCGGTATGTGGATTTGTCCCCCTAAAGTGCCGAATATCTTCATGTGGATGCTTGTAGGAGTTAAAGTGCAGTGAATATGTGAGCAGACGTTGACCGGGTTCAATGGTAAGTTCTCGACAAGGTATGACAAATATTTTACTGTTAGGTTCGTAGCTACTATTAGCCTATGCTCGAAGACGGGATGCTGCTGAATCTGCGAAGAAATTAAACTGCAAAGTCCTGCGTGAAGAACCCTAGCGGTTAATGGTCGGGTTAGTTCTCTACAAAGTGTGGAAAATAGTTTACTGTTAGCTTCACAGCTGTTAGCCTACGCTGGAAGACGAGATGCTGCCCCTGCCGCGATATCCGATCAGCCGGTAATAAATCATTCGATTTGAGATGTTAGAATACAATCATAGCGTGTTTCGATGCTCCTTTTCAGTGGAGGAAGCAAACATCATCAACAAACACCTCCAGAACATTGGGATCCGCTAATATATCGTCCATGAAGCGCTCAAGTGGCTGGCTTGCGTTGCACAATCCGAATTGTATCATTGTGAAAATAATGAACGGAGTAATACCGGCAGCCTAGAGATGGATTGCAACAGCTGGGACACTTTCTTCGACCAGAACGAAGTGGTATGTAGATCATGGGTATTTGCAACGGGTCTCGAGTTATTTTTTAAAGCATTTTAAATCGATTGATGGACCAGTGGTTTGAATTTGATGCAGCCTGCATGATGTGACCTTGCATTGGAAATGATTTATTTATCGTAATTCGATTACCCACTTCCCGGTGAACGAATGATTCAGGCTAGGTTAAGATATGGTTAAACCCTTTTGCTTCAAGTCCCAACGATAGAAGGATAGAAGCGTCCCAACGACAAAGACCTTACCTTAATAAGGGCTACTTACCTAATGCTTACTCGTGTTAGTATCGAGCACAGGAAATGATATACACGTGTGAGTTATTTCCCATTTTCTGTCAGCAATACAGCAACTAACGTGTTGGGTAAATTATCTAAGCAATTTGCTTTATTTTATTCCCGCCAACTATCTTGATCCGATTAGTAGATTGATTTTATAGTTTGACCGTGGCCTATAGTGTGGTCTGGTTGTCCAATACTGGTTTCAGTATACTCATGGCAAACCAGCCATTTGGGAAAATCGGCACCTGATACTTTTTTCTCTCTCATTGATTCCAAATTGTTCTATCTACATTTTGAACGCAAATGGAAGAAAAAGTGATCGCAGTAGTGGCGCTATGGTTTCCGAAATTGAAGGATGTTTATTATTAGCTTAGTAATTGTATTACATTTTTTCTTCAAGTGATCCAATTCCAGGTATTCCAGGAATACCTTTCGAAAATTCCAGGTAACCACACATTTACATCACATTTGTCCTGAAGGGTACCGAGTATCCTTTTTCATCGATCCAGCCATTTGATGAGCATGAGGATGCCCTGGCAAGTATCAACAATTTCACTTCACGTAGGATATAGTTTATCTTACGGATTCCGCCAAAACTATTTGTAAGGATTGGTCTTATCCTTAGGAGTGTAAAGCAAAGTCAAAGGAAAAAAGCTACCCAGACAACCTGACTACACTACGACTTTGTGGTCGTAAAAGCAATTTTTTTCGAAATCGTGCTATTTATATCATGCCGACAGAGAATAAATGGGAATAAAAACAAAAACTTTTCCAATGACTGGAAAACTTTCAATATTTAACTGTTTAACTGTTTTATTTAACTGCTTTTACAAATTCCGTTCAGTTGCCGAAAACTCGATATTCAACATAAAATGCTTTGTCAAGTTACGCATTGTCGCATTTGACATTCCAACACATGCTTCGGTTCATATTAATTGATAGTGATTTGAGTTGTCTATTCAATAGATTTAATTTGGATTTATTTGTGGTTTTTGCAATTTTTGTTATAATTGTGACCTGATGCAAACCTTGTAAATAAAATGAAAGTGAAATGTCTGAACAACACTACGCGCAATACTTAAAAAAAGTGGTATTTTGTACCGACGAAAGCGACTCCTGGACGAACTGAGAAAAGAAGATATAAGTCATACTGCCGCAGAGCTACCATTTAACCAAACTGATGATGGTTTGTTTTATTGTCTATTATTTAGTCTATTGGTTAAAATTCATCAGTAATTCGTTCTTCGTTTAAGGTGTAGTGAAACCAGGTTGTGACACAGCAGAAGAGCTTGTTGGCGATGCATCGTTCATCGATGAGGTGGAAGATAACGCTGTTCCTAGTGTCTCCGGCAGCTCTAGCGATGATGAATTTGAGAGTGACGAAGGAGTCATTGATTTGGTGAATTTCGTGTTGATTTTTATGAACTGTCATCACAAACTCGGTCACAAAGTGCGGTCAGTGCCCCTGGTATCAACAAACACCTATAATAGACTGGGACCTTAAACACCAATTAAAAGCAGGGAAAAGTAGCCACATAGCCAACCAAACATTCACACGTCAGATCTGTAACAAGTATCAACACCAGCAACACATCTTCACCGACGGCCGTTCTAAACGAAGCTGCCGGATGCGGAATACACTCCACTCACGTCAATAGTGCCATTAAACTACCTAACAACACTTCCATTTTTTTCCGCAGAAGCAGTAGCTATGCTTATCGCCGCCGACGAAAGTCTTCGCAGTGTTAAGCCCAACGTGATCTTCACCGACAGCGCCAGAGTACTACCCGCCATAGAACACGGCGTTGTTCGAGACCCACACATCCAACTCTTTGGCCAACAAAAACAACTAAAGCAATCCATCTCAGCATTTGGTGATGAGATCGAAAAACTTGCAAAAAAAACTATCTGCAGCTCATGTATCGTACGGTACATTTTTAAATGAAACAGCCGCTACTAATATTGTAGAGCCAATAGCGGTACGTACTTTCATGAACGGATTAAAACACCTTAGCACCAGATTCTTTTTGCAAACAAGGAATCCTTTAACTTGTAATAAAGCCATGCTCTTGATTGCGGACCAAGTGAGACTATCGATGATGCAACATTTTGGGGCAAACTTTAAATAGAGGTACAAACAATAATAATACATATAAATATAAATATATATCCCATATCCCATAAATAAAAAAAATTACACAGTATACTACAATGAATGCCAAAATGAAAAATTAGTATAGACGTATTGGGCCTCAGATCAAGATCAGGCCTCAGTCAGATCAAATGAGATCATACAGCAGAATAAGTATGATCTCATTTGATTTGTGCTCCGTAGGAGATTGAAATGGTAAAAAATGACATTTGAATTATTTATTAACAAATTGGTCATAAACGCGTTGTTTATTGTTAACTGTTCTTACAGAACAAACGAAAAATTTTACCGCATTGTAATGCATGCTCACAAACACCACATTTGTGTTCCTTTAGAGCACATTGGAATGTTGTCAAAGTTGTCAGATCTATATTTGTGTTTCACTAAGAATTTACACCAACACGAAAATCTAAATTTTCCCCTTTCGAACAATAATTTTCCGGACCGACATTGTTTGTAGCCCCAAAACATTCTGTATCCTATAACAGATCAATCGAGTAGTCTTTTAACAGTTTTGTGTGATACGGCTAGGCGGTGCTATTGGCATCACTTAAATTGGGGTGATGTGGTGCTGAGCATGTTAAACGTTACTGTAATATAGCTACGATGGTTTACTCGATGAGTACATTGATAAAGGTTCGACGTGGTTGAAAAAAAGGGACTATCGTCATCATCATAGTTTGAAAGCCAAAGATATACATCCATGTTTGTACTCACTGCGTAATAGTGTGTGGCGAACACGTAATGTTTGTCGTGTGTATATTTTATTCAATCCCTACAATGAAAGATATTAACATTAAGCTTAAAAAACACGCCAATCAATTGGTCACACAATCTACTTACCTCTGTCTGGATTATACTCTATCAGTCAGAAGAATATAATCCTTGAAGCAAACACCAAACTACTAACGCTTGATTTCCACACTAGGTTTAATTCCTCAGCTATAATATTGGCACTGTGTATAGCGTATTTGGCCATCTGCCGATCTTCATACAAGCAGAAAATGTCCTATGAATAATTGGTACATACGTTATTGTGACGACGATTTAAGGCAGTGATGATTTAATAACATATAAATATTGCTTATTAAACAATTACCTCCTTTTACCACCGAACGCCAGCACTTAAAAGAAAACACTCGTTGCTGAAGGTAGGTTTTGTATCGCAGCCCTGCGCTAAATCGGTCGAATGACGAATTGATTAGCCGTAGCACCACATTGATGAGAGCACGTAACACCACAAAACACTTGCAAATGTGTACACTATCAAACTTTTTAGCACTTTTAGCAGTACGGCCTGGCCATTCTTTCGAGTAAAACACCGATTGATTCAATATAAAAGCATCGATTCGGCTCACAACACCACGCAACAACTAGCACAATTTCACATCACTTGCGACATTTTGACAGCACAATGATTTTCCATTTTTCAATCGTAACACATCCATACATCCTCGTGCATCAGACGATTGGCTGTTGAAGCGTTGCCAAACATCCCTAAATTGAAAACATCGATCCGGACGTTTCGAAAAACATTCGAATATAAGTTCGACAACGAAAAATTAATATCTTCCAAAAGACTGCACCATCGACAAATATGCCATTTCAATCAAATTTCGGGATAAATTATGTCTTGAAGAAGTTTTGGTAAAAGAATTTCGGGTAATAAATTTTTGTAGTCTTCCCTCCCCCCCCCAAGGGTTCGAAGCTACCCTGAAACGTTTCAAGCACATCAATTGGTGGTTTGGTCATATGGTGTGACAAATTAAATGTCAACATGGTTTGTTTACATTTTTGTTTTTCATAAATATTGGCGGTTTAAAGCGGAAATTTGAAAGCAACAGAGTGCATTAATTATGAATAATTTTATGTGTGCCAAAAATTACGAGAGGTAATTTTTTATTTCAAACTGCATGCTCAATTAACGCGGCTTGTGGTGTAAGGTAAGCAAAGCATTTTAATGAAAGTAAGCGGCTCGTTTTAACGCATGTAATGCATTTTCTTTCTTTGTAATGCATAATGTGCAGCAATGTGTGTTACATCCGAGAGACACCAAACGGAGAAAACCTGCATGCGCAAAATGACTTAGCCAATGTTTCTGCTAACATATTAGGAAGAGGTGCAGCTTCTGTTCACCGGCAGTACCTATCTTTCATAATAAGTATAATTTCAATAAGTTACGGTTCTTTCCGGTATGTGGATTTGTCCCCCTAAAGTGCCGAATATCTTCATGTGGATGCTTGTAGGAGTTAAAGTGCAGTGAATATGTGAGCAGACGTTGACCGGGTTCAATGGTAAGTTCTCGACAAGGTATGACAAATATTTTACTGTTAGGTTCGTAGCTACTATTAGCCTATGCTCGAAGACGGGATGCTGCTGAATCTGCGAAGAAATTAAACTGCAAAGTCCTGCGTGAAGAACCCTAGCGGTTAATGGTCGGGTTAGTTCTCTACAAAGTGTGGAAAATAGCTTACTGTTAGCTTCACAGCTGTTAGCCTACGCTGGAAGACGAGATGCTGCCCCTGCCGCGATATCCGATCAGCCGGTAATAAATCATTCGATTTGAGATGTTAGAATACAATCATAGCGTGTTTCGATGCTCCTTTTCAGTGGAGGAAGCAAACATCATCAACAAACACCTCCAGAACATTAGGATCCGCTAATATATCGTCCATGAAGCGCTCAAGTGGCTGGCTTGCGTTGCACAATCCGAATTGTATCATTGTGAAAATAATGAACGGAGTAATATCGGCAGCCTAGAGATGGATTGCAACAGCTGGGACACTTTCTTCGACCGGAACGAAGTGGTATGTAGATCATGGGTATTTGCAACGGGTCTCGAGTTATTTTTTAAAGCATTTTAAATCGATTGATGGACCAGTGGTTTGAATTTGATGCAGCCTGCATGATGTGACCTTGCATTGGAAATGATTTATTTATCGTAATTCGATTACCCACTTCCCGGTGAACGAATGATTCAGGCTAGGTTAAGATATGGTTAAACCCTTTTGCTTCAAGTCCCAACGATAGAAGGATAGAAGCGTCCCAACGACAAAGACCTTACCTTAATAAGGGCTACTTACCTAATGCTTACTCGTGTTAGTATCGAGCACAGGAAATGATATACACGTGTGAGTTATTTCCCATTTTCTGTCAGCAATACAGCAACTAACGTGTTGGGTAAAATATCTAAGCAATTTGTTGCTGTTGCCCTAGCGTGTTGGGTAAAATAGCAAGCAAATATCTAACCAGGAATACCTTTCGAAAATTCCAGGTAACCACACATTTACATCACATTTGTCCTGAAGGGTACCGAGTATCCTTTTTCATCGATCCAGCCATTTGATGAACATGAGGATGCCCTGGCAAGTATCAACAATTTCACTTCACGTAGGATATAGTTTATCTTACGGATTCCGCCAAAACTATTTGTAAGGATTGGTCTTATCCTTAGGAGTGTAAAGCAAAGTCAAAGGAAAAAAGCTACCCAGACAACCTGACTACACTACGACCTTGTGGTCGTAACAGCAAATTTTTTCGAAATCGTGCTATTTATATCATGCCGACAGAGAATAAATGGGAATAAAAACAAAAACTTTTCCAATGACTGGAAAACTTTCAATATTTAACTGTTTAACTGTTTTATTTAACTGCTATTACAAATTCTGTTCAGTTGCCGAAAACTAGATATTCAACATAAAATGCTTTGTCAAGTTGCGCATTGTCGCATTTGACATTCCAACACATGCTTCGGTTCATATTAATTGATAGTGATTTGAGTTGTCTATTCAATAGGTTTAATTTGGATTTATTTGTGGTTTGTGCAATTTTTGTTATAATTGTGACCTGATGCAAACCTTGTAAATAAAATGAAAGTGAAATGTCTGAACAACACTACGCGCAATACTTAAAAAAAGTGGTATTTTGTACCGACGAAAGCGACTCCTGGACGAACTGAGAAAAGAAGATATAAGTCATACTGCCGCAGAGCTACCATTTAACCAAACTGATGATGGTTTGTTTTATTGTCTATTATTTAGTCTATTGGTTAAAATTCATCAGTAATTCGTTCTTCGTTTAAGGTGTAGTGAAACCAGGTTGTGACACAGCAGAAGAGCTTGTTGGCGATGCATCGTTCATCGATGAGGTGGAAGATAACGCTGTTCCTAGTGTCTCCGGCAGCTCTAGCGATGATGAATTTGAGAGTGACGAAGGAGTCATTGATTTGGTGAATTTCGTGTTGATTTTTATGAACTGTCATCACAAACTCGGTCACAAAGTGCGGTCAGTGCCCCTGGTATCAACAAACACCTATAATAGACTGGGACCTTAAACACCAATTAAAAGCAGGGAAAAGTAGCCACATAGCCAACCAAACATTCACACGTCAGATCTGTAACAAGTATCAACACCAGCAACACATCTTCACCGACGGCCGTTCTAAACGAAGCTGCCGGATGCGGAATACACTCCACTCACGTCAATAGTGCCATTAAACTACCTAACAACACTTCCATTTTTTTCCGCAGAAGCAGTAGCTATGCTTATCGCCGCCGACGAAAGTCTTCGCAGTGTTAAGCCCAACGTGATCTTCACCGACAGCGCCAGAGTACTACCCGCCATAGAACACGGCGTTGTTCGAGACCCACACATCCAACTCTTTGGCCAACAAAAACAACTAAAGCAATCTATCTCAGCATTTGGTGATGAGATCGAAAAACTTGCAAAAAAAACTATCTGCAGCTCATTATCGTACGGTACATTTTTAAATGAAACAGCCGCTACTAATATTGTAGAGCCAATAGCGGTACGTACTTTCATGAACGGATTAAAACACCTTAGCACCAGATTCTTTTTGCAAACAAGGAATCCTTTAACTTGTAATAAAGCCATGCTCTTGATTGCGGACCAAGTGAGACTATCGATGATGCAACATTTTGGGGCAAACTTTAAATAGAGGTACAAACAATAATAATACATATAAATATAAATATATATCCCATATCCCATAAATAAAAAAAATTACACAGTATACTACAATGAATGCCAAAATGAAAAATTAGTATAGACGTATTGGGCCTCAGATCAAGATCAGGCCTCAGTCAGATCAAATGAGATCATACAGCAGAATAAGTATGATCTCATTTGATTTGTGCTCCGTAGGAGATTGAAATGGTAAAAAAATGACATTTGAATTATTTATTAACAAATCGGTCATAAACGCGTTGTGTATTGTTAACTGTTCTTACAGAACAAACGAAAAATTTTACCGCATTGTAATGCATGCTCACAAACACCACATTTGTGTTCCTTTAGAGCACATTGGAATGTTGTCAAAGTTGTTAGATCTATATTTGTGTTTCACTAAATTTTCCCCTTTCGAACAATAATTTTCCGGACCGACATTGTTTGTAGCCCCAAAACATTCTGTATTCTATAACAGATCAATCGAGTAGTCTTTTAACAGTTTTGTGTGATACGGCTAGGCGGTGCTATTGGAATCACTTAAATTGGGGTGATGTGGTGCTGAGCATGTTAAACGTTACTGTAATATAGCTACGATGGTTTACTCGATGAGTACATTGATAAAGGTTCGACGTGGTTGAAAAAAAGGGACTATCGTCATCATCATAGTTTGAAAGCCAAAGATATACATCCATGTTTGTACTCACTGCGTAATAGTGTGTGGCGAACACGTAATGTTTGTCGTGTGTATATTTTATTCAATCCCTACAATGAAAGATATTAACATTAAGCTTAAAAAACACGCCAATCAATTGGTCACACAATCTACTTACCTCTGTCTGGATTATACTCTATCAGTCAGAAGAATATAATCCTTGAAGCAAACACCAAACTACTAACGCTTGATTTCCACACTAGGTTTAATTCCTCAGCTATAATATTGGCACTGTGTATAGCGTATTTGGCCATCTGCCGATCTTCATACAAGCAGAAAATGTCCTATGAATAATTGGTACATACGTTATTGTGACGACGATTTAAGGCAGTGATGATTTAATAACATATAAATATTGCTTATTAAACAATTACCTCCTTTTACCACCGAACGCCAGCACTTAAAAGAAAACACTCGTTGCTAAAGGTAGGTTTTGTATCGCAGCCCTGCGCTAAATCGGTCGAATGACGAATTGATTAGCCGTAGCACCACATTGATGAGAGCACGTAACACCACAAAACACTTGCAAATGTGTACACTATCAAACTTTTTAGCACTTTTAGCAGTACGGCCTGGCCATTCTTTCGAGTAAAACACCGATTGATTCAATATAAAAGCATCGATTCGGCTCACAACACCACGCAACAACTAGCACAATTTCACATCACTTGCGACATTTTGACAGCACAATGATTTTCCATTTTTCAATCGTAACACATCCATACATCCTCGTGCATCAGACGATTGGCTGTTGAAGCGTTGCCAAACATCCCTAAATTGAAAACATCGATCCGGACGTTTCGAAAAACATTCGAATATAAGTTCGACAACGAAAAATTAATATCTTCCAAAAGACTGCACCATCGACAAATATGCCATTTCAATCAAATTTCGGGATAAATTATGTCTTGAAGAAGTTTTGGTAAAAGAATTTCGGGTAATAAATTTTTGTAGTCTTCCCCCCCCCCAAGAGTTCGAAGCTACCCTGAAACGTTTCAAGCACATCAATTGGTGGTTTGGTCATATGGTGTGACAAATTAAATGTCAACATGGTTTGTTTACATTTTTGTTTTTCATAAATATTGGCGGTTTAAAGCGGAAATTTGAAAGCAACAGAGTGCATTAATTATGAATAATTTTATGTGTGCCAAAAATTACGAGAGGTAATTTTTTATTTCAAACTGCATGCTCAATTAACGCGGCTTGTGGTGTAAGGTAAGCAAAGCATTTTAATGAAAGTAAGCGGCTCGTTTTAACGCATGTAATGCATTTTCTTTCTTTGTAATGCATAATGTGCAGCAATGTGTGTTACATCCGAGAGACACCAAACGGAGAAAACCTGCATGCGCAAAATGACTTAGCCAATGTTTCTGCTAACATATTAGGAAGAGGTGCAGCTTCTGTTCACCGGCAGTACCTATCTTTCATAATAAGTATAATTTCAATAAGTTACGGTTCTTTCCGGTATGTGGATTTGTCCCCCTAAAGTGCCGAATATCTTCATGTGGATGCTTGTAGGAGTTAAAGTGCAGTGAATATGTGAGCAGACGTTGACCGGGTTCAATGGTAAGTTCTCGACAAGGTATGACAAATATTTTACTGTTAGGTTCGTAGCTACTATTAGCCTATGCTCGAAGACGGGATGCTGCTGAATCTGCGAAGAAATTAAACTGCAAAGTCCTGCGTGAAGAACCCTAGCGGTTAATGGTCGGGTTAGTTCTCTACAAAGTGTGGAAAATAGTTTACTGTTAGCTTCACAGCTGTTAGCCTACGCTGGAAGACGAGATGCTGCCCCTGCCGCGATATCCGATCAGCCGGTAATAAATCATTCGATTTGAGATGTTAGAATACAATCATAGCGTGTTTCGATGCTCCTTTTCAGTGGAGGAAGCAAACATCATCAACAAACACCTCCAGAACATTGGGATCCGCTAATATATCGTCCATGAAGCGCTCAAGTGGCTGGCTTGCGTTGCACAATCCGAATTGTATCATTGTGAAAATAATGAACGGAGTAATACCGGCAGCCTAGAGATGGATTGCAACAGCTGGGACACTTTCTTCGACCAGAACGAAGTGGTATGTAGATCATGGGTATTTGCAACGGGTCTCGAGTTATTTTTTAAAGCATTTTAAATCGATTGATGGACCAGTGGTTTGAATTTGATGCAGCCTGCATGATGTGACCTTGCATTGGAAATGATTTATTTATCGTAATTCGATTACCCACTTCCCGGTGAACGAATGATTCAGGCTAGGTTAAGATATGGTTAAACCCTTTTGCTTCAAGTCCCAACGATAGAAGGATAGAAGCGTCCCAACGACAAAGACCTTACCTTAATAAGGGCTACTTACCTAATGCTTACTCGTGTTAGTATCGAGCACAGGAAATGATATACACGTGTGAGTTATTTCCCATTTTCTGTCAGCAATACAGCAACTAACGTGTTGGGTAAATTATCTAAGCAATTTGCTTTATTTTATTCCCGCCAACTATCTTGATCCGATTAGTAGATTGATTTTATAGTTTGACCGTGGCCTATAGTGTGGTCTGGTTGTCCAATACTGGTTTCAGTATACTCATGGCAAACCAGCCATTTGGGAAAATCGGCACCTGATACTTTTTTCTCTCTCATTGATTCCAAATTGTTCTATCTACATTTTGAACGCAAATGGAAGAAAAAGTGATCGCAGTAGTGGCGCTATGGTTTCCGAAATTGAAGGATGTTTATTATTAGCTTAGTAATTGTATTACATTTTTTCTTCAAGTGATCCAATTCCAGGTATTCCAGGAATACCTTTCGAAAATTCCAGGTAACCACACATTTACATCACATTTGTCCTGAAGGGTACCGAGTATCCTTTTTCATCGATCCAGCCATTTGATGAGCATGAGGATGCCCTGGCAAGTATCAACAATTTCACTTCACGTAGGATATAGTTTATCTTACGGATTCCGCCAAAACTATTTGTAAGGATTGGTCTTATCCTTAGGAGTGTAAAGCAAAGTCAAAGGAAAAAAGCTACCCAGACAACCTGACTACACTACGACTTTGTGGTCGTAAAAGCAATTTTTTTCGAAATCGTGCTATTTATATCATGCCGACAGAGAATAAATGGGAATAAAAACAAAAACTTTTCCAATGACTGGAAAACTTTCAATATTTAACTGTTTAACTGTTTTATTTAACTGCTTTTACAAATTCCGTTCAGTTGCCGAAAACTCGATATTCAACATAAAATGCTTTGTCAAGTTACGCATTGTCGCATTTGACATTCCAACACATGCTTCGGTTCATATTAATTGATAGTGATTTGAGTTGTCTATTCAATAGATTTAATTTGGATTTATTTGTGGTTTTTGCAATTTTTGTTATAATTGTGACCTGATGCAAACCTTGTAAATAAAATGAAAGTGAAATGTCTGAACAACACTACGCGCAATACTTAAAAAAAGTGGTATTTTGTACCGACGAAAGCGACTCCTGGACGAACTGAGAAAAGAAGATATAAGTCATACTGCCGCAGAGCTACCATTTAACCAAACTGATGATGGTTTGTTTTATTGTCTATTATTTAGTCTATTGGTTAAAATTCATCAGTAATTCGTTCTTCGTTTAAGGTGTAGTGAAACCAGGTTGTGACACAGCAGAAGAGCTTGTTGGCGATGCATCGTTCATCGATGAGGTGGAAGATAACGCTGTTCCTAGTGTCTCCGGCAGCTCTAGCGATGATGAATTTGAGAGTGACGAAGGAGTCATTGATTTGGTGAATTTCGTGTTGATTTTTATGAACTGTCATCACAAACTCGGTCACAAAGTGCGGTCAGTGCCCCTGGTATCAACAAACACCTATAATAGACTGGGACCTTAAACACCAATTAAAAGCAGGGAAAAGTAGCCACATAGCCAACCAAACATTCACACGTCAGATCTGTAACAAGTATCAACACCAGCAACACATCTTCACCGACGGCCGTTCTAAACGAAGCTGCCGGATGCGGAATACACTCCACTCACGTCAATAGTGCCATTAAACTACCTAACAACACTTCCATTTTTTTCCGCAGAAGCAGTAGCTATGCTTATCGCCGCCGACGAAAGTCTTCGCAGTGTTAAGCCCAACGTGATCTTCACCGACAGCGCCAGAGTACTACCCGCCATAGAACACGGCGTTGTTCGAGACCCACACATCCAACTCTTTGGCCAACAAAAACAACTAAAGCAATCCATCTCAGCATTTGGTGATGAGATCGAAAAACTTGCAAAAAAAACTATCTGCAGCTCATGTATCGTACGGTACATTTTTAAATGAAACAGCCGCTACTAATATTGTAGAGCCAATAGCGGTACGTACTTTCATGAACGGATTAAAACACCTTAGCACCAGATTCTTTTTGCAAACAAGGAATCCTTTAACTTGTAATAAAGCCATGCTCTTGATTGCGGACCAAGTGAGACTATCGATGATGCAACATTTTGGGGCAAACTTTAAATAGAGGTACAAACAATAATAATACATATAAATATAAATATATATCCCATATCCCATAAATAAAAAAAATTACACAGTATACTACAATGAATGCCAAAATGAAAAATTAGTATAGACGTATTGGGCCTCAGATCAAGATCAGGCCTCAGTCAGATCAAATGAGATCATACAGCAGAATAAGTATGATCTCATTTGATTTGTGCTCCGTAGGAGATTGAAATGGTAAAAAATGACATTTGAATTATTTATTAACAAATTGGTCATAAACGCGTTGTTTATTGTTAACTGTTCTTACAGAACAAACGAAAAATTTTACCGCATTGTAATGCATGCTCACAAACACCACATTTGTGTTCCTTTAGAGCACATTGGAATGTTGTCAAAGTTGTCAGATCTATATTTGTGTTTCACTAAGAATTTACACCAACACGAAAATCTAAATTTTCCCCTTTCGAACAATAATTTTCCGGACCGACATTGTTTGTAGCCCCAAAACATTCTGTATCCTATAACAGATCAATCGAGTAGTCTTTTAACAGTTTTGTGTGATACGGCTAGGCGGTGCTATTGGCATCACTTAAATTGGGGTGATGTGGTGCTGAGCATGTTAAACGTTACTGTAATATAGCTACGATGGTTTACTCGATGAGTACATTGATAAAGGTTCGACGTGGTTGAAAAAAAGGGACTATCGTCATCATCATAGTTTGAAAGCCAAAGATATACATCCATGTTTGTACTCACTGCGTAATAGTGTGTGGCGAACACGTAATGTTTGTCGTGTGTATATTTTATTCAATCCCTACAATGAAAGATATTAACATTAAGCTTAAAAAACACGCCAATCAATTGGTCACACAATCTACTTACCTCTGTCTGGATTATACTCTATCAGTCAGAAGAATATAATCCTTGAAGCAAACACCAAACTACTAACGCTTGATTTCCACACTAGGTTTAATTCCTCAGCTATAATATTGGCACTGTGTATAGCGTATTTGGCCATCTGCCGATCTTCATACAAGCAGAAAATGTCCTATGAATAATTGGTACATACGTTATTGTGACGACGATTTAAGGCAGTGATGATTTAATAACATATAAATATTGCTTATTAAACAATTACCTCCTTTTACCACCGAACGCCAGCACTTAAAAGAAAACACTCGTTGCTGAAGGTAGGTTTTGTATCGCAGCCCTGCGCTAAATCGGTCGAATGACGAATTGATTAGCCGTAGCACCACATTGATGAGAGCACGTAACACCACAAAACACTTGCAAATGTGTACACTATCAAACTTTTTAGCACTTTTAGCAGTACGGCCTGGCCATTCTTTCGAGTAAAACACCGATTGATTCAATATAAAAGCATCGATTCGGCTCACAACACCACGCAACAACTAGCACAATTTCACATCACTTGCGACATTTTGACAGCACAATGATTTTCCATTTTTCAATCGTAACACATCCATACATCCTCGTGCATCAGACGATTGGCTGTTGAAGCGTTGCCAAACATCCCTAAATTGAAAACATCGATCCGGACGTTTCGAAAAACATTCGAATATAAGTTCGACAACGAAAAATTAATATCTTCCAAAAGACTGCACCATCGACAAATATGCCATTTCAATCAAATTTCGGGATAAATTATGTCTTGAAGAAGTTTTGGTAAAAGAATTTCGGGTAATAAATTTTTGTAGTCTTCCCCCCCCCCCAAGAGTTCGAAGCTACCCTGAAACGTTTCAAGCACATCAATTGGTGGTTTGGTCATATGGTGTGACAAATTAAATGTCAACATGGTTTGTTTACATTTTTGTTTTTCATAAATATTGGCGGTTTAAAGCGGAAATTTGAAAGCAACAGAGTGCATTAATTATGAATAATTTTATGTGTGCCAAAAATTACGAGAGGTAATTTTTTATTTCAAACTGCATGCTCAATTAACGCGGCTTGTGGTGTAAGGTAAGCAAAGCATTTTAATGAAAGTAAGCGGCTCGTTTTAACGCATGTAATGCATTTTCTTTCTTTGTAATGCATAATGTGCAGCAATGTGTGTTACATCCGAGAGACACCAAACGGAGAAAACCTGCATGCGCAAAATGACTTAGCCAATGTTTCTGCTAACATATTAGGAAGAGGTGCAGCTTCTGTTCACCGGCAGTACCTATCTTTCATAATAAGTATAATTTCAATAAGTTACGGTTCTTTCCGGTATGTGGATTTGTCCCCCTAAAGTGCCGAATATCTTCATGTGGATGCTTGTAGGAGTTAAAGTGCAATGAATATGTGAGCAGACGTTGACCGGGTTCAATGGTAAGTTCTCGACAAGGTATGACAAATATTTTACTGTTAGGTTCGTAGCTACTATTAGCCTATGCTCGAAGACGGGATGCTGCTGAATCTGCGAAGAAATTAAACTGCAAAGTCCTGCGTGAAGAACCCTAGCGGTTAATGGTCGGGTTAGTTCTCTACAAAGTGTGGAAAATAGTTTACTGTTAGCTTCACAGCTGTTAGCCTACGCTGGAAGACGAGATGCTGCCCCTGCCGCGATATCCGATCAGCCGGTAATAAATCATTCGATTTGAGATGTTAGAATACAATCATAGCGTGTTTCGATGCTCCTTTTCAGTGGAGGAAGCAAACATCATCAACAAACACCTCCAGAACATTGGGATCCGCTAATATATCGTCCATGAAGCGCTCAAGTGGCTGGCTTGCGTTGCACAATCCGAATTGTATCATTGTGAAAATAATGAACGGAGTAATACCGGCAGCCTAGAGATGGATTGCAACAGCTGGGACACTTTCTTCGACCGGAACGAAGTGGTATGTAGATCATGGGTATTTGCAACGGGTCTCGAATTATTTTTTAAAGCATTTTAAATCGATTGATGGACCAGTGGTTTGAATTTCATGCAGCCTGCATGATGTGACCTTGCATTGGAAATGATTTATTTATCGTAATTCGATTACCCACTTCCCGGTGAACGAATGATTCAGGCTAGGTTAAGATATGGTTAAACCCTTTTGCTTCAAGTCCCAACGATAGAAGGATAGAAGCGTCCCAACGACAAAGACCTTACCTTAATAAGGGCTACTTACCTAATGCTTACTCGTGTTAGTATCGAGCACAGGAAATGATATACACGTGTGAGTTATTTCCCATTTTCTGTCAGCAATACAGCAACTAACGTGTTGGGTAAATTATCTAAGCAATTTGCTTTATTTTATTCCCGCCAGCTATCTTGATCCGATTAGTAGATTGATTTTATAGTTTGACCGTGGCCTATAGTGTGGTCTGGTTGTCCAATACTGGTTTCAGTATACTCATGGCAAACCAGCCATTTGGGAAAATCGGCACCTGATACTTTTTTCTCTCTCATTGATTCCAAATTGTTCTATCTACATTTTGAACGCAAATGGAAGAAAAAGTGATCGCAGTAGTGGCGCTATGGTTTCCGAAATTGAAGGATGTTTATTATTAGCTTAGTAATTGTATTACATTTTTTCTTCAAGTGATCCAATTCCAGGTATTCCAGGAATACCTTTCGAAAATTCCAGGTAACCACACATTTACATCACATTTGTCCTGAAGGGTACCGAGTATCCTTTTTCATCGATCCAGCCATTTGATGAGCATGAGGATGCCCTGGCAAGTATCAACAATTTCACTTCACGTAGGATATAGTTTATCTTACGGATTCCGCCAAAACTATTTGTAAGGATTGGTTATCCTTAGGAGTGTAAAGCAAAGTCAAAGGAAAAAAGCTACCCAGACAACCTGACTACACTACGACCTTGTGGTCGTAACAGCAAATTTTTTCGAAATCGTGCTATTTATATCATGCCGACAGAGAATAAATGGGAATAAAAACAAAAACTTTTCCAATGACTGGAAAACTTTCAATATTTAACTGTTTAACTGTTTTATTTAACTGCTATTACAAATTCTCTTCAGTTGCCGAAAACTAGATATTCAACATAAAATGCTTTGTCAAGTTACGCATTGTCGCATTTGACATTCCAACACATGCTTCGGTTCATATTAATTGATAGTGATTTGAGTTGTCTATTCAATAGGTTTAATTTGGATTTATTTGTGGTTTGTGCAATTTTTGTTATAATTGTGACCTGATGCAAACCTTGTAAATAAAATGAAAGTGAAATGTCTGAACAACACTACGCGCAATACTTAAAAAAAGTGGTATTTTGTACCGACAAAAGCGACTCCTGGACGAACTGAGAAAAGAAGATATAAGTCATACTGCCGCAGAGCTACCATTTAACCAAACTGATGATGGTTTGTTTTATTGTCTATTATTTAGTCTATTGGTTAAAATTCATCAGTAATTCGTTCTTCGTTTAAGGTGTAGTGAAACCAGGTTGTGACACAGCAGAAGAGCTTGTTGGCGATGCATCGTTCATCGATGAGGTGGAAGATAACGCTGTTCCTAGTGTCTCCGGCAGCTCTAGCGATGATGAATTTGAGAGTGACGAAGGAGTCATTGATTTGGTGAATTTCGTGTTGATTTTTATGAACTGTCATCACAAATTCGGTCACAAAGTGCGGTCAGTGCCCCTGGTATCAACAAACACCTATAATAGACTGGGACCTTAAACACCAATTAAAAGCAGGGAAAAGTAGCCACATAGCCAACCAAACATTCACACGTCAGATCTGTAACAAGTATCAACACCAGCAACACATCTTCACCGACGGCCGTTCTAAACGAAGCTGCCGGATGCGGAATACACTCCACTCACGTCAATAGTGCCATTAAACTACCTAACAACACTTCCATTTTTTTCCGCAGAAGCAGTAGCTATGCTTATCGCCGCCGACGAAAGTCTTCGCAGTGTTAAGCCCAACGTGATCTTCACCGACAGCGCCAGAGTACTACCCGCCATAGAACACGGCGTTGTTCGAGACCCACACATCCAACTCTTTGGCCAACAAAAACAACTAAAGCAATCCATCTCAGCATTTGGTGATGAGATCGAAAAACTTGCAAAAAAAACTATCTGCAGCTCATTATCGTACGGTACATTTTTAAATGAAACAGCCGCTACTAATATTGTAGAGCCAATAACGGTACGTACTTTCATGAACGGATTAAAACACCTTAGCACCAGATTCTTTTTGCAAACAAGGAATCCCTTAACTTGTAATAAAGCCATTTTGTATGCTCTTGATTGCGGACAAAGTGAGACTATCGATGATGCAACATTTTGGGGCAAACTTTAAATAGAGGTACAAACAATAATAATACATATAAATATAAATATATATCCCATATCCCATAAATAAAAAAAATTACACAGTATACTACAATGAATGCCAAAATGAAAAATTAGTATAGACGTATTGGGCCTCAGATCAAGATCAGGCCTCAGTCAGATCAAATGAGATCATACAGCAGAATAAGTATGATCTCATTTGATTTGTGCTCCGTAGGAGATTGAAATGGTAAAAAAATGACATTTGAATTATTTATTAACAAATCGGTCATAAACGCGTTGTGTATTGTTAACTGTTCTTACAGAACAAACGAAAAATTTCACCGCATTGTAATGCATGCTCACAAACACCACATTTGTGTTCCTTTAGAGCACATTGGAATGTTGTCAAAGTTGTCAGATCTATATTTGTGTTTCACTAAGAATTTACACCAACACGAAAATCTAAATTTTCCCCTTTCGAACAATAATTTTCCGGACCGACATTGTTTGTAGCCCCAAAACATTCTGTATCCTATAACAGATCAATCGAGTAGTCTTTTAACAGTTTTGTGTGATACGGCTAGGCGGTGCTATTGGCATCACTTAAATTGGGGTGATGTGGTGCTGAGCATGTTAAACGTTACTGTAATATAGCTACGATGGTTTACTCGATGAGTACATTGATAAAGGTTCGACGTGGTTGAAAAAAAGGGACTATCGTCATCATCATAGTTTGAAAGCCAAAGATATACATCCATGTTTGTACTCACTGCGTAATAGTGTGTGGCGAACACGTAATGTTTGTCGTGTGTATATTTTATTCAATCCCTACAATGAAAGATATTAACATTAAGCTTAAAAAACACGCCAATCAATTGGTCACACAATCTACTTACCTCTGTCTGGATTATACTCTATCAGTCAGAAGAATATAATCCTTGAAGCAAACACCAAACTACTAACGCTTGATTTCCACACTAGGTTTAATTCCTCAGCTATAATATTGGCACTGTGTATAGCGTATTTGGCCATCTGCCGATCTTCATACAAGCAGAAAATGTCCTATGAATAATTGGTACATACGTTATTGTGACGACGATTTAAGGCAGTGATGATTTAATAACATATAAATATTGCTTATTAAACAATTACCTCCTTTTACCACCGAACGCCAGCACTTAAAAGAAAACACTCGTTGCTAAAGGTAGGTTTTGTATCGCAGCCCTGCGCTAAATCGGTCGAATGACGAATTGATTAGCCGTAGCACCACATTGATGAGAGCACGTAACACCACAAAACACTTGCAAATGTGTACACTATCAAACTTTTTAGCACTTTTAGCAGTACGGCCTGGCCATTCTTTCGAGTAAAACACCGATTGATTCAATATAAAAGCATCGATTCGGCTCACAACACCACGCAACAACTAGCACAATTTCACATCACTTGCGACATTTTGACAGCACAATGATTTTCCATTTTTCAATCGTAACACATCCATACATCCTCGTGCATCAGACGATTGGCTGTTGAAGCGTTGCCAAACATCCCTAAATTGAAAACATCGATCCGGACGTTTCGAAAAACATTCGAATATAAGTTCGACAACGAAAAATTAATATCTTCCAAAAGACTGCACCATCGACAAATATGCCATTTCAATCAAATTTCGGGATAAATTATGTCTTGAAGAAGTTTTGGTAAAAGAATTTCGGGTAATAAATTTTTGTAGTCTTCCCTCCCCCCCCCAAGGGTTCGAAGCTACCCTGAAACGTTTCAAGCACATCAATTGGTGGTTTGGTCATATGGTGTGACAAATTAAATGTCAACATGGTTTGTTTACATTTTTGTTTTTCATAAATATTGGCGGTTTAAAGCGGAAATTTGAAAGCAACAGAGTGCATTAATTATGAATAATTTTATGTGTGCCAAAAATTACGAGAGGTAATTTTTTATTTCAAACTGCATGCTCAATTAACGCGGCTTGTGGTGTAAGGTAAGCAAAGCATTTTAATGAAAGTAAGCGGCTCGTTTTAACGCATGTAATGCATTTTCTTTCTTTGTAATGCATAATGTGCAGCAATGTGTGTTACATCCGAGAGACACCAAACGGAGAAAACCTGCATGCGCAAAATGACTTAGCCAATGTTTCTGCTAACATATTAGGAAGAGGTGCAGCTTCTGTTCACCGGCAGTACCTATCTTTCATAATAAGTATAATTTCAATAAGTTACGGTTCTTTCCGGTATGTGGATTTGTCCCCCTAAAGTGCCGAATATCTTCATGTGGATGCTTGTAGGAGTTAAAGTGCAGTGAATATGTGAGCAGACGTTGACCGGGTTCAATGGTAAGTTCTCGACAAGGTATGACAAATATTTTACTGTTAGGTTCGTAGCTACTATTAGCCTATGCTCGAAGACGGGATGCTGCTGAATCTGCGAAGAAATTAAACTGCAAAGTCCTGCGTGAAGAACCCAGCGGTTAATGGTCGGGTTAGTTCTCTACAAAGTGTGGAAAATAGTTTACTGTTAGCTTCACAGCTGTTAGCCTACGCTGGAAGACGAGATGCTGCCCCTGCCGCGATATCCGATCAGCCGGTAATAAATCATTCGATTTGAGATGTTAGAATACAATCATAGCGTGTTTCGATGCTCCTTTTCAGTGGAGGAAGCAAACATCATCAACAAACACCTCCAGAACATTGGGATCCGCTAATATATCGTCCATGAAGCGCTCAAGTGGCTGGCTTGCGTTGCACAATCCGAATTGTATCATTGTGAAAATAATGAACGGAGTAATACCGGCAGCCTAGAGATGGATTGCAACAGCTGGGACACTTTCTTCGACCGGAACGAAGTGGTATGTAGATCATGGGTATTTGCAACGGGTCTCGAATTATTTTTTAAAGCATTTTAAATCGATTGATGGACCAGTGGTTTGAATTTCATGCAGCCTGCATGATGTGACCTTGCATTGGAAATGATTTATTTATCGTAATTCGATTACCCACTTCCCGGTGAACGAATGATTCAGGCTAGGTTAAGATATGGTTAAACCCTTTTGCTTCAAGTCCCAACGATAGAAGGATAGAAGCGTCCCAACGACAAAGACCTTACCTTAATAAGGGCTACTTACCTAATGCTTACTCGTGTTAGTATCGAGCACAGGAAATGATATACACGTGTGAGTTATTTCCCATTTTCTGTCAGCAATACAGCAACTAACGTGTTGGGTAAATTATCTAAGCAATTTGCTTTATTTTATTCCCGCCAGCTATCTTGATCCGATTAGTAGATTGATTTTATAGTTTGACCGTGGCCTATAGTGTGGTCTGGTTGTCCAATACTGGTTTCAGTATACTCATGGCAAACCAGCCATTTGGGAAAATCGGCACCTGATACTTTTTTCTCTCTCATTGATTCCAAATTGTTCTATCTACATTTTGAACGCAAATGGAAGAAAAAGTGATCGCAGTAGTGGCGCTATGGTTTCCGAAATTGAAGGATGTTTATTATTAGCTTAGTAATTGTATTACATTTTTTCTTCAAGTGATCCAATTCCAGGTATTCCAGGAATACCTTTCGAAAATTCCAGGTAACCACACATTTACATCACATTTGTCCTGAAGGGTACCGAGTATCCTTTTTCATCGATCCAGCCATTTGATGAGCATGAGGATGCCCTGGCAAGTATCAACAATTTCACTTCACGTAGGATATAGTTTATCTTACGGATTCCGCCAAAACTATTTGTAAGGATTGGTTATCCTTAGGAGTGTAAAGCAAAGTCAAAGGAAAAAAGCTACCCAGACAACCTGACTACACTACGACCTTGTGGTCGTAACAGCAAATTTTTTCGAAATCGTGCTATTTATATCATGCCGACAGAGAATAAATGGGAATAAAAACAAAAACTTTTCCAATGACTGGAAAACTTTCAATATTTAACTGTTTAACTGTTTTATTTAACTGCTATTACAAATTCTGTTCAGTTGCCGAAAACTAGATATTCAACATAAAATGCTTTGTCAAGTTACGCATTGTCGCATTTGACATTCCAACACATGCTTCGGTTCATATTAATTGATAGTGATTTGAGTTGTCTATTCAATAGGTTTAATTTGGATTTATTTGTGGTTTGTGCAATTTTTGTTATAATTGTGACCTGATGCAAACCTTGTAAATAAAATGAAAGTGAAATGTCTGAACAACACTACGCGCAATACTTAAAAAAAGTGGTATTTTGTACCGACAAAAGCGACTCCTGGACGAACTGAGAAAAGAAGATATAAGTCATACTGCCGCAGAGCTACCATTTAACCAAACTGATGATGGTTTGTTTTATTGTCTATTATTTAGTCTATTGGTTAAAATTCATCAGTAATTCGTTCTTCGTTTAAGGTGTAGTGAAACCAGGTTGTGACACAGCAGAAGAGCTTGTTGGCGATGCATCGTTCATCGATGAGGTGGAAGATAACGCTGTTCCTAGTGTCTCCGGCAGCTCTAGCGATGATGAATTTGAGAGTGACGAAGGAGTCATTGATTTGGTGAATTTCGTGTTGATTTTTATGAACTGTCATCACAAATTCGGTCACAAAGTGCGGTCAGTGCCCCTGGTATCAACAAACACCTATAATAGACTGGGACCTTAAACACCAATTAAAAGCAGGGAAAAGTAGCCACATAGCCAACCAAACATTCACACGTCAGATCTGTAACAAGTATCAACACCAGCAACACATCTTCACCGACGGCCGTTCTAAACGAAGCTGCCGGATGCGGAATACACTCCACTCACGTCAATAGTGCCATTAAACTACCTAACAACACTTCCATTTTTTTCCGCAGAAGCAGTAGCTATGCTTATCGCCGCCGACGAAAGTCTTCGCAGTGTTAAGCCCAACGTGATCTTCACCGACAGCGCCAGAGTACTACATCCAACTCTTTGGCCAACAAAAACAACTAAAGCAATCCATCTCAGCATTTGGTGATGAGATCGAAAAACTTGCAAAAAAAACTATCTGCAGCTCATGTATCGTACGGTACATTTTTAAATGAAACAGCCGCTACTAATATTGTAGAGCCAATAGCGGTACGTACTTTCATGAACGGATTAAAACACCTTAGCACCAGATTCTTTTTGCAAACAAGGAATCCTTTAACTTGTAATAAAGCCATGCTCTTGATTGCGGACCAAGTGAGACTATCGATGATGCAACATTTTGGGGCAAACTTTAAATAGAGGTACAAACAATAATAATACATATAAATATAAATATATATCCCATATCCCATAAATAAAAAAAATTACACAGTATACTACAATGAATGCCAAAATGAAAAATTAGTATAGACGTATTGGGCCTCAGATCAAGATCAGGCCTCAGTCAGATCAAATGAGATCATACAGCAGAATAAGTATGATCTCATTTGATTTGTGCTCCGTAGGAGATTGAAATGGTAAAAAAATGACATTTGAATTATTTATTAACAAATCGGTCATAAACGCGTTGTGTATTGTTAACTGTTCTTACAGAACAAACGAAAAATTTCACCGCATTGTAATGCATGCTCACAAACACCACATTTGTGTTCCTTTAGAGCACATTGGAATGTTGTCAAAGTTGTTAGATCTATATTTGTGTTTCACTAAATTTTCCCCTTTCGAACAATAATTTTCCGGACCGACATTGTTTGTAGCCCCAAAACATTCTGTATCCTATAACAGATCAATCGAGTAGTCTTTTAACAGTTTTGTGTGATACGGCTAGGCGGTGCTATTGGCATCACTTAAATTGGGGTGATGTGGTGCTGAGCATGTTAAACGTTACTGTAATATAGCTACGATGGTTTACTCGATGAGTACATTGATAAAGGTTCGACGTGGTTGAAAAAAAGGGACTATCGTCATCATCATAGTTTGAAAGCCAAAGATATACATCCATGTTTGTACTCACTGCGTAATAGTGTGTGGCGAACACGTAATGTTTGTCGTGTGTATATTTTATTCAATCCCTACAATGAAAGATATTAACATTAAGCTTAAAAAACACGCCAATCAATTGGTCACACAATCTACTTACCTCTGTCTGGATTATACTCTATCAGTCAGAAGAATATAATCCTTGAAGCAAACACCAAACTACTAACGCTTGATTTCCACACTAGGTTTAATTCCTCAGCTATAATATTGGCACTGTGTATAGCGTATTTGGCCATCTGCCGATCTTCATACAAGCAGAAAATGTCCTATGAATAATTGGTACATACGTTATTGTGACGACGATTTAAGGCAGTGATGATTTAATAACATATAAATATTGCTTATTAAACAATTACCTCCTTTTACCACCGAACGCCAGCACTTAAAAGAAAACACTCGTTGCTAAAGGTAGGTTTTGTATCGCAGCCCTGCGCTAAATCGGTCGAATGACGAATTGATTAGCCGTAGCACCACATTGATGAGAGCACGTAACACCACAAAACACTTGCAAATGTGTACACTATCAAACTTTTTAGCACTTTTAGCAGTACGGCCTGGCCATTCTTTCGAGTAAAACACCGATTGATTCAATATAAAAGCATCGATTCGGCTCACAACACCACGCAACAACTAGCACAATTTCACATCACTTGCGACATTTTGACAGCACAATGATTTTCCATTTTTCAATCGTAACACATCCATACATCCTCGTGCATCAGACGATTGGCTGTTGAAGCGTTGCCAAACATCCCTAAATTGAAAACATCGATCCGGACGTTTCGAAAAACATTCGAATATAAGTTCGACAACGAAAAATTAATATCTTCCAAAAGACTGCACCATCGACAAATATGCCATTTCAATCAAATTTCGGGATAAATTATGTCTTGAAGAAGTTTTGGTAAAAGAATTTCGGGTAATAAATTTTTGTAGTCTTCCCTCCCCCCCCCAAGGGTTCGAAGCTACCCTGAAACGTTTCAAGCACATCAATTGGTGGTTTGGTCATATGGTGTGACAAATTAAATGTCAACATGGTTTGTTTACATTTTTGTTTTTCATAAATATTGGCGGTTTAAAGCGGAAATTTGAAAGCAACAGAGTGCATTAATTATGAATAATTTTATGTGTGCCAAAAATTACGAGAGGTAATTTTTTATTTCAAACTGCATGCTCAATTAACGCGGCTTGTGGTGTAAGGTAAGCAAAGCATTTTAATGAAAGTAAGCGGCTCGTTTTAACGCATGTAATGCATTTTCTTTCTTTGTAATGCATAATGTGCAGCAATGTGTGTTACATCCGAGAGACACCAAACGGAGAAAACCTGCATGCGCAAAATGACTTAGCCAATGTTTCTGCTAACATATTAGGAAGAGGTGCAGCTTCTGTTCACCGGCAGTACCTATCTTTCATAATAAGTATAATTTCAATAAGTTACGGTTCTTTCCGGTATGTGGATTTGTCCCCCTAAAGTGCCGAATATCTTCATGTGGATGCTTGTAGGAGTTAAAGTGCAGTGAATATGTGAGCAGACGTTGACCGGGTTCAATGGTAAGTTCTCGACAAGGTATGACAAATATTTTACTGTTAGGTTCGTAGCTACTATTAGCCTATGCTCGAAGACGGGATGCTGCTGAATCTGCGAAGAAATTAAACTGCAAAGTCCTGCGTGAAGAACCCAGCGGTTAATGGTCGGGTTAGTTCTCTACAAAGTGTGGAAAATAGTTTACTGTTAGCTTCACAGCTGTTAGCCTACGCTGGAAGACGAGATGCTGCCCCTGCCGCGATATCCGATCAGCCGGTAATAAATCATTCGATTTGAGATGTTAGAATACAATCATAGCGTGTTTCGATGCTCCTTTTCAGTGGAGGAAGCAAACATCATCAACAAACACCTCCAGAACATTGGGATCCGCTAATATATCGTCCATGAAGCGCTCAAGTGGCTGGCTTGCGTTGCACAATCCGAATTGTATCATTGTGAAAATAATGAACGGAGTAATACCGGCAGCCTAGAGATGGATTGCAACAGCTGGGACACTTTCTTCGACCGGAACGAAGTGGTATGTAGATCATGGGTATTTGCAACGGGTCTCGAATTATTTTTTAAAGCATTTTAAATCGATTGATGGACCAGTGGTTTGAATTTCATGCAGCCTGCATGATGTGACCTTGCATTGGAAATGATTTATTTATCGTAATTCGATTACCCACTTCCCGGTGAACGAATGATTCAGGCTAGGTTAAGATATGGTTAAACCCTTTTGCTTCAAGTCCCAACGATAGAAGGATAGAAGCGTCCCAACGACAAAGACCTTACCTTAATAAGGGCTACTTACCTAATGCTTACTCGTGTTAGTATCGAGCACAGGAAATGATATACACGTGTGAGTTATTTCCCATTTTCTGTCAGCAATACAGCAACTAACGTGTTGGGTAAATTATCTAAGCAATTTGCTTTATTTTATTCCCGCCAGCTATCTTGATCCGATTAGTAGATTGATTTTATAGTTTGACCGTGGCCTATAGTGTGGTCTGGTTGTCCAATACTGGTTTCAGTATACTCATGGCAAACCAGCCATTTGGGAAAATCGGCACCTGATACTTTTTTCTCTCTCATTGATTCCAAATTGTTCTATCTACATTTTGAACGCAAATGGAAGAAAAAGTGATCGCAGTAGTGGCGCTATGGTTTCCGAAATTGAAGGATGTTTATTATTAGCTTAGTAATTGTATTACATTTTTTCTTCAAGTGATCCAATTCCAGGTATTCCAGGAATACCTTTCGAAAATTCCAGGTAACCACACATTTACATCACATTTGTCCTGAAGGGTACCGAGTATCCTTTTTCATCGATCCAGCCATTTGATGAGCATGAGGATGCCCTGGCAAGTATCAACAATTTCACTTCACGTAGGATATAGTTTATCTTACGGATTCCGCCAAAACTATTTGTAAGGATTGGTTATCCTTAGGAGTGTAAAGCAAAGTCAAAGGAAAAAAGCTACCCAGACAACCTGACTACACTACGACCTTGTGGTCGTAACAGCAAATTTTTTCGAAATCGTGCTATTTATATCATGCCGACAGAGAATAAATGGGAATAAAAACAAAAACTTTTCCAATGACTGGAAAACTTTCAATATTTAACTGTTTAACTGTTTTATTTAACTGCTATTACAAATTCTGTTCAGTTGCCGAAAACTAGATATTCAACATAAAATGCTTTGTCAAGTTACGCATTGTCGCATTTGACATTCCAACACATGCTTCGGTTCATATTAATTGATAGTGATTTGAGTTGTCTATTCAATAGGTTTAATTTGGATTTATTTGTGGTTTGTGCAATTTTTGTTATAATTGTGACCTGATGCAAACCTTGTAAATAAAATGAAAGTGAAATGTCTGAACAACACTACGCGCAATACTTAAAAAAAGTGGTATTTTGTACCGACAAAAGCGACTCCTGGACGAACTGAGAAAAGAAGATATAAGTCATACTGCCGCAGAGCTACCATTTAACCAAACTGATGATGGTTTGTTTTATTGTCTATTATTTAGTCTATTGGTTAAAATTCATCAGTAATTCGTTCTTCGTTTAAGGTGTAGTGAAACCAGGTTGTGACACAGCAGAAGAGCTTGTTGGCGATGCATCGTTCATCGATGAGGTGGAAGATAACGCTGTTCCTAGTGTCTCCGGCAGCTCTAGCGATGATGAATTTGAGAGTGACGAAGGAGTCATTGATTTGGTGAATTTCGTGTTGATTTTTATGAACTGTCATCACAAATTCGGTCACAAAGTGCGGTCAGTGCCCCTGGTATCAACAAACACCTATAATAGACTGGGACCTTAAACACCAATTAAAAGCAGGGAAAAGTAGCCACATAGCCAACCAAACATTCACACGTCAGATCTGTAACAAGTATCAACACCAGCAACACATCTTCACCGACGGCCGTTCTAAACGAAGCTGCCGGATGCGGAATACACTCCACTCACGTCAATAGTGCCATTAAACTACCTAACAACACTTCCATTTTTTTCCGCAGAAGCAGTAGCTATGCTTATCGCCGCCGACGAAAGTCTTCGCAGTGTTAAGCCCAACGTGATCTTCACCGACAGCGCCAGAGTACTACATCCAACTCTTTGGCCAACAAAAACAACTAAAGCAATCCATCTCAGCATTTGGTGATGAGATCGAAAAACTTGCAAAAAAAACTATCTGCAGCTCATGTATCGTACGGTACATTTTTAAATGAAACAGCCGCTACTAATATTGTAGAGCCAATAGCGGTACGTACTTTCATGAACGGATTAAAACACCTTAGCACCAGATTCTTTTTGCAAACAAGGAATCCTTTAACTTGTAATAAAGCCATGCTCTTGATTGCGGACCAAGTGAGACTATCGATGATGCAACATTTTGGGGCAAACTTTAAATAGAGGTACAAACAATAATAATACATATAAATATAAATATATATCCCATATCCCATAAATAAAAAAAATTACACAGTATACTACAATGAATGCCAAAATGAAAAATTAGTATAGACGTATTGGGCCTCAGATCAAGATCAGGCCTCAGTCAGATCAAATGAGATCATACAGCAGAATAAGTATGATCTCATTTGATTTGTGCTCCGTAGGAGATTGAAATGGTAAAAAAATGACATTTGAATTATTTATTAACAAATCGGTCATAAACGCGTTGTGTATTGTTAACTGTTCTTACAGAACAAACGAAAAATTTCACCGCATTGTAATGCATGCTCACAAACACCACATTTGTGTTCCTTTAGAGCACATTGGAATGTTGTCAAAGTTGTTAGATCTATATTTGTGTTTCACTAAATTTTCCCCTTTCGAACAATAATTTTCCGGACCGACATTGTTTGTAGCCCCAAAACATTCTGTATCCTATAACAGATCAATCGAGTAGTCTTTTAACAGTTTTGTGTGATACGGCTAGGCGGTGCTATTGGCATCACTTAAATTGGGGTGATGTGGTGCTGAGCATGTTAAACGTTACTGTAATATAGCTACGATGGTTTACTCGATGAGTACATTGATAAAGGTTCGACGTGGTTGAAAAAAAGGGACTATCGTCATCATCATAGTTTGAAAGCCAAAGATATACATCCATGTTTGTACTCACTGCGTAATAGTGTGTGGCGAACACGTAATGTTTGTCGTGTGTATATTTTATTCAATCCCTACAATGAAAGATATTAACATTAAGCTTAAAAAACACGCCAATCAATTGGTCACACAATCTACTTACCTCTGTCTGGATTATACTCTATCAGTCAGAAGAATATAATCCTTGAAGCAAACACCAAACTACTAACGCTTGATTTCCACACTAGGTTTAATTCCTCAGCTATAATATTGGCACTGTGTATAGCGTATTTGGCCATCTGCCGATCTTCATACAAGCAGAAAATGTCCTATGAATAATTGGTACATACGTTATTGTGACGACGATTTAAGGCAGTGATGATTTAATAACATATAAATATTGCTTATTAAACAATTACCTCCTTTTACCACCGAACGCCAGCACTTAAAAGAAAACACTCGTTGCTAAAGGTAGGTTTTGTATCGCAGCCCTGCGCTAAATCGGTCGAATGACGAATTGATTAGCCGTAGCACCACATTGATGAGAGCACGTAACACCACAAAACACTTGCAAATGTGTACACTATCAAACTTTTTAGCACTTTTAGCAGTACGGCCTGGCCATTCTTTCGAGTAAAACACCGATTGATTCAATATAAAAGCATCGATTCGGCTCACAACACCACGCAACAACTAGCACAATTTCACATCACTTGCGACATTTTGACAGCACAATGATTTTCCATTTTTCAATCGTAACACATCCATACATCCTCGTGCATCAGACGATTGGCTGTTGAAGCGTTGCCAAACATCCCTAAATTGAAAACATCGATCCGGACGTTTCGAAAAACATTCGAATATAAGTTCGACAACGAAAAATTAATATCTTCCAAAAGACTGCACCATCGACAAATATGCCATTTCAATCAAATTTCGGGATAAATTATGTCTTGAAGAAGTTTTGGTAAAAGAATTTCGGGTAATAAATTTTTGTAGTCTTCCCCCCCCCCCAAGGGTTCGAAGCTACCCTGAAACGTTTCAAGCACATCAATTGGTGGTTTGGTCATATGGTGTGACAAATTAAATGTCAACATGGTTTGTTTACATTTTTGTTTTTCATAAATATTGGCGGTTTAAAGCGGAAATTTGAAAGCAACAGAGTGCATTAATTATGAATAATTTTATGTGTGCCAAAAATTACGAGAGGTAATTTTTTATTTCAAACTGCATGCTCAATTAACGCGGCTTGTGGTGTAAGGTAAGCAAAGCATTTTAATGAAAGTAAGCGGCTCGTTTTAACGCATGTAATGCATTTTCTTTCTTTGTAATGCATAATGTGCAGCAATGTGTGTTACATCCGAGAGACACCAAACGGAGAAAACCTGCATGCGCAAAATGACTTAGCCAATGTTTCTGCTAACATATTAGGAAGAGGTGCAGCTTCTGTTCACCGGCAGTACCTATCTTTCATAATAAGTATAATTTCAATAAGTTACGGTTCTTTCCGGTATGTGGATTTGTCCCCCTAAAGTGCCGAATATCTTCATGTGGATGCTTGTAGGAGTTAAAGTGCAGTGAATATGTGAGCAGACGTTGACCGGGTTCAATGGTAAGTTCTCGACAAGGTATGACAAATATTTTACTGTTAGGTTCGTAGCTACTATTAGCCTATGCTCGAAGACGGGATGCTGCTGAATCTGCGAAGAAATTAAACTGCAAAGTCCTGCGTGAAGAACCCTAGCGGTTAATGGTCGGGTTAGTTCTCTACAAAGTGTGGAAAATAGTTTACTGTTAGCTTCACAGCTGTTAGCCTACGCTGGAAGACGAGATGCTGCCCCTGCCGCGATATCCGATCAGCCGGTAATAAATCATTCGATTTGAGATGTTAGAATACAATCATAGCGTGTTTCGATGCTCCTTTTCAGTGGAGGAAGCAAACATCATCAACAAACACCTCCAGAACATTGGGATCCGCTAATATATCGTCCATGAAGCGCTCAAGTGGCTGGCTTGCGTTGCACAATCCGAATTGTATCATTGTGAAAATAATGAACGGAGTAATACCGGCAGCCTAGAGATGGATTGCAACAGCTGGGACACTTTCTTCGACCGGAACGAAGTGGTATGTAGATCATGGGTATTTGCAACGGGTCTCGAATTATTTTTTAAAGCATTTTAAATCGATTGATGGACCAGTGGTTTGAATTTCATGCAGCCTGCATGATGTGACCTTGCATTGGAAATGATTTATTTATCGTAATTCGATTACCCACTTCCCGGTGAACGAATGATTCAGGCTAGGTTAAGATATGGTTAAACCCTTTTGCTTCAAGTCCCAACGATAGAAGGATAGAAGCGTCCCAACGACAAAGACCTTACCTTAATAAGGGCTACTTACCTAATGCTTACTCGTGTTAGTATCGAGCACAGGAAATGATATACACGTGTGAGTTATTTCCCATTTTCTGTCAGCAATACAGCAACTAACGTGTTGGGTAAATTATCTAAGCAATTTGCTTTATTTTATTCCCGCCAGCTATCTTGATCCGATTAGTAGATTGATTTTATAGTTTGACCGTGGCCTATAGTGTGGTCTGGTTGTCCAATACTGGTTTCAGTATACTCATGGCAAACCAGCCATTTGGGAAAATCGGCACCTGATACTTTTTTCTCTCTCATTGATTCCAAATTGTTCTATCTACATTTTGAACGCAAATGGAAGAAAAAGTGATCGCAGTAGTGGCGCTATGGTTTCCGAAATTGAAGGATGTTTATTATTAGCTTAGTAATTGTATTACATTTTTTCTTCAAGTGATCCAATTCCAGGTATTCCAGGAATACCTTTCGAAAATTCCAGGTAACCACACATTTACATCACATTTGTCCTGAAGGGTACCGAGTATCCTTTTTCATCGATCCAGCCATTTGATGAGCATGAGGATGCCCTGGCAAGTATCAACAATTTCACTTCACGTAGGATATAGTTTATCTTACGGATTCCGCCAAAACTATTTGTAAGGATTGGTTATCCTTAGGAGTGTAAAGCAAAGTCAAAGGAAAAAAGCTACCCAGACAACCTGACTACACTACGACCTTGTGGTCGTAACAGCAAATTTTTTCGAAATCGTGCTATTTATATCATGCCGACAGAGAATAAATGGGAATAAAAACAAAAACTTTTCCAATGACTGGAAAACTTTCAATATTTAACTGTTTAACTGTTTTATTTAACTGCTATTACAAATTCTGTTCAGTTGCCGAAAACTAGATATTCAACATAAAATGCTTTGTCAAGTTACGCATTGTCGCATTTGACATTCCAACACATGCTTCGGTTCATATTAATTGATAGTGATTTGAGTTGTCTATTCAATAGGTTTAATTTGGATTTATTTGTGGTTTGTGCAATTTTTGTTATAATTGTGACCTGATGCAAACCTTGTAAATAAAATGAAAGTGAAATGTCTGAACAACACTACGCGCAATACTTAAAAAAAGTGGTATTTTGTACCGACAAAAGCGACTCCTGGACGAACTGAGAAAAGAAGATATAAGTCATACTGCCGCAGAGCTACCATTTAACCAAACTGATGATGGTTTGTTTTATTGTCTATTATTTAGTCTATTGGTTAAAATTCATCAGTAATTCGTTCTTCGTTTAAGGTGTAGTGAAACCAGGTTGTGACACAGCAGAAGAGCTTGTTGGCGATGCATCGTTCATCGATGAGGTGGAAGATAACGCTGTTCCTAGTGTCTCCGGCAGCTCTAGCGATGATGAATTTGAGAGTGACGAAGGAGTCATTGATTTGGTGAATTTCGTGTTGATTTTTATGAACTGTCATCACAAATTCGGTCACAAAGTGCGGTCAGTGCCCCTGGTATCAACAAACACCTATAATAGACTGGGACCTTAAACACCAATTAAAAGCAGGGAAAAGTAGCCACATAGCCAACCAAACATTCACACGTCAGATCTGTAACAAGTATCAACACCAGCAACACATCTTCACCGACGGCCGTTCTAAACGAAGCTGCCGGATGCGGAATACACTCCACTCACGTCAATAGTGCCATTAAACTACCTAACAACACTTCCATTTTTTTCCGCAGAAGCAGTAGCTATGCTTATCGCCGCCGACGAAAGTCTTCGCAGTGTTAAGCCCAACGTGATCTTCACCGACAGCGCCAGAGTACTACATCCAACTCTTTGGCCAACAAAAACAACTAAAGCAATCCATCTCAGCATTTGGTGATGAGATCGAAAAACTTGCAAAAAAAACTATCTGCAGCTCATGTATCGTACGGTACATTTTTAAATGAAACAGCCGCTACTAATATTGTAGAGCCAATAGCGGTACGTACTTTCATGAACGGATTAAAACACCTTAGCACCAGATTCTTTTTGCAAACAAGGAATCCTTTAACTTGTAATAAAGCCATGCTCTTGATTGCGGACCAAGTGAGACTATCGATGATGCAACATTTTGGGGCAAACTTTAAATAGAGGTACAAACAATAATAATACATATAAATATAAATATATATCCCATATCCCATAAATAAAAAAAATTACACAGTATACTACAATGAATGCCAAAATGAAAAATTAGTATAGACGTATTGGGCCTCAGATCAAGATCAGGCCTCAGTCAGATCAAATGAGATCATACAGCAGAATAAGTATGATCTCATTTGATTTGTGCTCCGTAGGAGATTGAAATGGTAAAAAAATGACATTTGAATTATTTATTAACAAATCGGTCATAAACGCGTTGTTTATTGTTAACTGTTCTCACAGAACAAACGAAAAATTTTACCGCATTGTAATGCATGCTCACAAACACCACATTTGTGTTCCTTTAGAGCACATTGGAATGTTGTCAAAGTTGTCAGATCTATATTTGTGTTTCACTAAGAATTTACACCAACACGAAAATCTAAATTTTCCCCTTTCGAACAATAATTTTCCGGACCGACATTGTTTGTAGCCCCAAAACATTCTGTATCCTATAACAGATCAATCGAGTAGTCTTTTAACAGTTTTGTGTGATACGGCTAGGCGGTGCTATTGGCATCACTTAAATTGGGGTGATGTGGTGCTGAGCATGTTAAACGTTACTGTAATATAGCTACGATGGTTTACTCGATGAGTACATTGATAAAGGTTCGACGTGGTTGAAAAAAAGGGACTATCGTCATCATCATAGTTTGAAAGCCAAAGATATACATCCATGTTTGTACTCACTGCGTAATAGTGTGTGGCGAACACGTAATGTTTGTCGTGTGTATATTTTATTCAATCCCTACAATGAAAGATATTAACATTAAGCTTAAAAAACACGCCAATCAATTGGTCACACAATCTACTTACCTCTGTCTGGATTATACTCTATCAGTCAGAAGAATATAATCCTTGAAGCAAACACCAAACTACTAACGCTTGATTTCCACACTAGGTTTAATTCCTCAGCTATAATATTGGCACTGTGTATAGCGTATTTGGCCATCTGCCGATCTTCATACAAGCAGAAAATGTCCTATGAATAATTGGTACATACGTTATTGTGACGACGATTTAAGGCAGTGATGATTTAATAACATATAAATATTGCTTATTAAACAATTACCTCCTTTTACCACCGAACGCCAGCACTTAAAAGAAAACACTCGTTGCTAAAGGTAGGTTTTGTATCGCAGCCCTGCGCTAAATCGGTCGAATGACGAATTGATTAGCCGTAGCACCACATTGATGAGAGCACGTAACACCACAAAACACTTGCAAATGTGTACACTATCAAACTTTTTAGCACTTTTAGCAGTACGGCCTGGCCATTCTTTCGAGTAAAACACCGATTGATTCAATATAAAAGCATCGATTCGGCTCACAACACCACGCAACAACTAGCACAATTTCACATCACTTGCGACATTTTGACAGCACAATGATTTTCCATTTTTCAATCGTAACACATCCATACATCCTCGTGCATCAGACGATTGGCTGTTGAAGCGTTACCAAACATCCCTAAATTGAAAACATCGATCCGGACGTTTCGAAAAACATTCGAATATAAGTTCGACAACGAAAAATTAATATCTTCCAAAAGACTGCACCATCGACAAATATGCCATTTCAATCAAATTTCGGGATAAATTATGTCTTGAAGAAGTTTTGGTAAAAGAATTTCGGGTAATAAATTTTTGTAGTCTTCCCCCCCCCCAAGGGTTCGAAGCTACCCTGAAACGTTTCAAGCACATCAATTGGTGGTTTGGTCATATGGTGTGACAAATTAAATGTCAACATGGTTTGTTTACATTTTTGTTTTTCATAAATATTGGCGGTTTAAAGCGGAAATTTGAAAGCAACAGAGTGCATTAATTATGAATAATTTTATGTGTGCCAAAAATTACGAGAGGTAATTTTTTATTTCAAACTGCATGCTCAATTAACGCGGCTTGTGGTGTAAGGTAAGCAAAGCATTTTAATGAAAGTAAGCGGCTCGTTTTAACGCATGTAATGCATTTTCTTTCTTTGTAATGCATAATGTGCAGCAATGTGTGTTACATCCGAGAGACACCAAACGGAGAAAACCTGCATGCGCAAAATGACTTAGCCAATGTTTCTGCTAACATATTAGGAAGAGGTGCAGCTTCTGTTCACCGGCAGTACCTATCTTTCATAATAAGTATAATTTCAATAAGTTACGGTTCTTTCCGGTATGTGGATTTGTCCCCCTAAAGTGCCGAATATCTTCATGTGGATGCTTGTAGGAGTTAAAGTGCAGTGAATATGTGAGCAGACGTTGACCGGGTTCAATGGTAAGTTCTCGACAAGGTATGACAAATATTTTACTGTTAGGTTCGTAGCTACTATTAGCCTATGCTCGAAGACGGGATGCTGCTGAATCTGCGAAGAAATTAAACTGCAAAGTCCTGCGTGAAGAACCCTAGCGGTTAATGGTCGGGTTAGTTCTCTACAAAGTGTGGAAAATAGTTTACTGTTAGCTTCACAGCTGTTAGCCTACGCTGGAAGACGAGATGCTGCCCCTGCCGCGATATCCGATCAGCCGGTAATAAATCATTCGATTTGAGATGTTAGAATACAATCATAGCGTGTTTCGATGCTCCTTTTCAGTGGAGGAAGCAAACATCATCAACAAACACCTCCAGAACATTGGGATCCGCTAATATATCGTCCATGAAGCGCTCAAGTGGCTGGCTTGCGTTGCACAATCCGAATTGTATCATTGTGAAAATAATGAACGGAGTAATACCGGCAGCCTAGAGATGGATTGCAACAGCTGGGACACTTTCTTCGACCAGAACGAAGTGGTATGTAGATCATGGGTATTTGCAACGGGTCTCGAGTTATTTTTTAAAGCATTTTAAATCGATTGATGGACCAGTGGTTTGAATTTGATGCAGCCTGCATGATGTGACCTTGCATTGGAAATGATTTATTTATCGTAATTCGATTACCCACTTCCCGGTGAACGAATGATTCAGGCTAGGTTAAGATATGGTTAAACCCTTTTGCTTCAAGTCCCAACGATAGAAGGATAGAAGCGTCCCAACGACAAAGACCTTACCTTAATAAGGGCTACTTACCTAATGCTTACTCGTGTTAGTATCGAGCACAGGAAATGATATACACGTGTGAGTTATTTCCCATTTTCTGTCAGCAATACAGCAACTAACGTGTTGGGTAAATTATCTAAGCAATTTGCTTTATTTTATTCCCGCCAGCTATCTTGATCCGATTAGTAGATTGATTTTATAGTTTGACCGTGGCCTATAGTGTGGTCTGGTTGTCCAATACTGGTTTCAGTATACTCATGGCAAACCAGCCATTTGGGAAAATCGGCACCTGATACTTTTTTCTCTCTCATTGATTCCAAATTGTTCTATCTACATTTTGAACGCAAATGGAAGAAAAAGTGATCGCAGTAGTGGCGCTATGGTTTCCGAAATTGAAGGATGTTTATTATTAGCTTAGTAATTGTATTACATTTTTTCTTCAAGTGATCCAATTCCAGGTATTCCAGGAATACCTTTCGAAAATTCCAGGTAACCACACATTTACATCACATTTGTCCTGAAGGGTACCGAGTATCCTTTTTCATCGATCCAGCCATTTGATGAGCATGAGGATGCCCTGGCAAGTATCAACAATTTCACTTCACGTAGGATATAGTTTATCTTACGGATTCCGCCAAAACTATTTGTAAGGATTGGTTATCCTTAGGAGTGTAAAGCAAAGTCAAAGGAAAAAAGCTACCCAGACAACCTGACTACACTACGACCTTGTGGTCGTAACAGCAAATTTTTTCGAAATCGTGCTATTTATATCATGCCGACAGAGAATAAATGGGAATAAAAACAAAAACTTTTCCAATGACTGGAAAACTTTCAATATTTAACTGTTTAACTGTTTTATTTAACTGCTATTACAAATTCTGTTCAGTTGCCGAAAACTAGATATTCAACATAAAATGCTTTGTCAAGTTACGCATTGTCGCATTTGACATTCCAACACATGCTTCGGTTCATATTAATTGATAGTGATTTGAGTTGTCTATTCAATAGGTTTAATTTGGATTTATTTGTGGTTTGTGCAATTTTTGTTATAATTGTGACCTGATGCAAACCTTGTAAATAAAATGAAAGTGAAATGTCTGAACAACACTACGCGCAATACTTAAAAAAAGTGGTATTTTGTACCGACAAAAGCGACTCCTGGACGAACTGAGAAAAGAAGATATAAGTCATACTGCCGCAGAGCTACCATTTAACCAAACTGATGATGGTTTGTTTTATTGTCTATTATTTAGTCTATTGGTTAAAATTCATCAGTAATTCGTTCTTCGTTTAAGGTGTAGTGAAACCAGGTTGTGACACAGCAGAAGAGCTTGTTGGCGATGCATCGTTCATCGATGAGGTGGAAGATAACGCTGTTCCTAGTGTCTCCGGCAGCTCTAGCGATGATGAATTTGAGAGTGACGAAGGAGTCATTGATTTGGTGAATTTCGTGTTGATTTTTATGAACTGTCATCACAAATTCGGTCACAAAGTGCGGTCAGTGCCCCTGGTATCAACAAACACCTATAATAGACTGGGACCTTAAACACCAATTAAAAGCAGGGAAAAGTAGCCACATAGCCAACCAAACATTCACACGTCAGATCTGTAACAAGTATCATCACCAGCAACACATCTTCACCGACGGCCGTTCTAAACGAAGCTGCCGGATGCGGAATACACTCCACTCACGTCAATAGTGCCATTAAACTACCTAACAACACTTCCATTTTTTTCCGCAGAAGCAGTAGCTATGCTTATCGCCGCCGACGAAAGTCTTCGCAGTGTTAAGCCCAACGTGATCTTCACCGACAGCGCCAGAGTACTACCCGCCATAGAACACGGCGTTGTTCGAGACCCACACATCCAACTCTTTGGCCAACAAAAACAACTAAAGCAATCCATCTCAGCATTTGGTGATGAGATCGAAAAACTTGCAAAAAAAACTATCTGCAGCTCATGTATCGTACGGTACATTTTTAAATGAAACAGCCGCTACTAATATTGTAGAGCCAATAGCGGTACGTACTTTCATGAACGGATTAAAACACCTTAGCACCAGATTCTTTTTGCAAACAAGGAATCCTTTAACTTGTAATAAAGCCATGCTCTTGATTGCGGACCAAGTGAGACTATCGATGATGCAACATTTTGGGGCAAACTTTAAATAGAGGTACAAACAATAATAATACATATAAATATAAATATATATCCCATATCCCATAAATAAAAAAAATTACACAGTATACTACAATGAATGCCAAAATGAAAAATTAGTATAGACGTATTGGGCCTCAGATCAAGATCAGGCCTCAGTCAGATCAAATGAGATCATACAGCAGAATAAGTATGATCTCATTTGATTTGTGCTCCGTAGGAGATTGAAATGGTAAAAAATGACATTTGAATTATTTATTAACAAATTGGTCATAAACGCGTTGTTTATTGTTAACTGTTCTTACAGAACAAACGAAAAATTTTACCGCATTGTAATGCATGCTCACAAACACCACATTTGTGTTCCTTTAGAGCACATTGGAATGTTGTCAAAGTTGTCAGATCTATATTTGTGTTTCACTAAGAATTTACACCAACACGAAAATCTAAATTTTCCCCTTTCGAACAATAATTTTCCGGACCGACATTGTTTGTAGCCCCAAAACATTCTGTATCCTATAACAGATCAATCGAGTAGTCTTTTAACAGTTTTGTGTGATACGGCTAGGCGGTGCTATTGGCATCACTTAAATTGGGGTGATGTGGTGCTGAGCATGTTAAACGTTACTGTAATATAGCTACGATGGTTTACTCGATGAGTACATTGATAAAGGTTCGACGTGGTTGAAAAAAAGGGACTATCGTCATCATCATAGTTTGAAAGCCAAAGATATACATCCATGTTTGTACTCACTGCGTAATAGTGTGTGGCGAACACGTAATGTTTGTCGTGTGTATATTTTATTCAATCCCTACAATGAAAGATATTAACATTAAGCTTAAAAAACACGCCAATCAATTGGTCACACAATCTACTTACCTCTGTCTGGATTATACTCTATCAGTCAGAAGAATATAATCCTTGAAGCAAACACCAAACTACTAACGCTTGATTTCCACACTAGGTTTAATTCCTCAGCTATAATATTGGCACTGTGTATAGCGTATTTGGCCATCTGCCGATCTTCATACAAGCAGAAAATGTCCTATGAATAATTGGTACATACGTTATTGTGACGACGATTTAAGGCAGTGATGATTTAATAACATATAAATATTGCTTATTAAACAATTACCTCCTTTTACCACCGAACGCCAGCACTTAAAAGAAAACACTCGTTGCTAAAGGTAGGTTTTGTATCGCAGCCCTGCGCTAAATCGGTCGAATGACGAATTGATTAGCCGTAGCACCACATTGATGAGAGCACGTAACACCACAAAACACTTGCAAATGTGTACACTATCAAACTTTTTAGCACTTTTAGCAGTACGGCCTGGCCATTCTTTCGAGTAAAACATCGATTGATTCAATATAAAAGCATCGATTCGGCTCACAACACCACGCAACAACTAGCACAATTTCACATCACTTGCGACATTTTGACAGCACAATGATTTTCCATTTTTCAATCGTAACACATCCATACATCCTCGTGCATCAGACGATTGGCTGTTGAAGCGTTGCCAAACATCCCTAAATTGAAAACATCGATCCGGACGTTTCGAAAAACATTCGAATATAAGTTCGACAACGAAAAATTAATATCTTCCAAAAGACTGCACCATCGACAAATATGCCATTCCAATCAAATTTCGGGATAAATTATGTCTTGAAGAAGTTTTGGTAAAAGAATTTTGGGTAATAAATTTTTGTAGTCTTCCCCCCCTCCCAAGGGTTCGAAGCTACCCTGAAACGTTTCAAGCACATCAATTGGTGGTTTGGTCATATGGTGTGACAAATTAAATGTCAACATGGTTTGTTTACATTTTTGTTTTTCATAAATATTGGCGGTTTAAAGCGGAAATTTGAAAGCAACAGAGTGCATTAATTATGAATAATTTTTGTGTGCCAAAAATTACGAGAGGTAATTTTTTATTTCAAACTGCATGCTCAATTAACGCGGCTTGTGGTGTAAGGTAAGCAAAGCATTTTAATGAAAGTAAGCGGCTCGTTTTAACGCATGTAATGCATTTTCTTTCTTTGTAATGCATAATGTGCAGCAATGTGTGTTACATCCGAGAGACACCAAACGGAGAAAACCTGCATGCGCAAAATGACTTAGCCAATGTTTCTGCTAACATATTAGGAAGAGGTGCAGCTTCTGTTCACCGGCAGTACCTATCTTTCATAATAAGTATAATTTCAATAAGTTACGGTTCTTTCCGGTATGTGGATTTGTCCCCCTAAAGTGCCGAATATCTTCATGTGGATGCTTGTAGGAGTTAAAGTGCAGTGAATATGTGAGCCGACGTTGACCGGGTTCAATGGTAAGTTCTCGACAAGGTATGACAAATATTTTACTGTTAGGTTCGTAGCTACTATTAGCCTATGCTCGAAGACGGGATGCTGCTGAATCTGCGAAGAAATTAAACTGCAAAGTCCTGCGTGAAGAACCCTAGCGGTTAATGGTCGGGTTAGTTCTCTACAAAGTGTGGAAAATAGTTTACTGTTAGCTTCACAGCTGTTAGCCTACGCTGGAAGACGAGATGCTGCCCCTGCCGCGATATCCGATCAGCCGGTAATAAATCATTCGATTTGAGATGTTAGAATACAATCATAGCGTGTTTCGATGCTCCTTTTCAGTGGAGGAAGCAAACATCATCAACAAACACCTCCAGAACATTGGGATCCGCTAATATATCGTCCATGAAGCGCTCAAGTGGCTGGCTTGCGTTGCACAATCCGAATTGTATCATTGTGAAAATAATGAACGGAGTAATACCGGCAGCCTAGAGATGGATTGCAACAGCTGGGACACTTTCTTCGACCAGAACGAAGTGGTATGTAGATCATGGGTATTTGCAACGGGTCTCGAGTTATTTTTTAAAGCATTTTAAATCGATTGATGGACCAGTGGTTTGAATTTGATGCAGCCTGCATGATGTGACCTTGCATTGGAAATGATTTATTTATCGTAATTCGATTACCCACTTCCCGGTGAACGAATGATTCAGGCTAGGTTAAGATATGGTTAAACCCTTTTGCTTCAAGTCCCAACGATAGAAGGATAGAAGCGTCCCAACGACAAAGACCTTACCTTAATAAGGGCTACTTACCTAATGCTTACTCGTGTTAGTATCGAGCACAGGAAATGATATACACGTGTGAGTTATTTCCCATTTTCTGTCAGCAATACAGCAACTAACGTGTTGGGTAAATTATCTAAGCAATTTGCTTTATTTTATTCCCGCCAGCTATCTTGATCCGATTAGTAGATTGATTTTATAGTTTGACCGTGGCCTATAGTGTGGTCTGGTTGTCCAATACTGGTTTCAGTATACTCATGGCAAACCAGCCATTTGGGAAAATCGGCACCTGATACTTTTTTCTCTCTCATTGATTCCAAATTGTTCTATCTACATTTTGAACGCAAATGGAAGAAAAAGTGATCGCAGTAGTGGCGCTATGGTTTCCGAAATTGAAGGATGTTTATTATTAGCTTAGTAATTGTATTACATTTTTTCTTCAAGTGATCCAATTCCAGGTATTCCAGGAATACCTTTCGAAAATTCCAGGTAACCACACATTTACATCACATTTGTCCTGAAGGGTACCGAGTATCCTTTTTCATCGATCCAGCCATTTGATGAGCATGAGGATGCCCTGGCAAGTATCAACAATTTCACTTCACGTAGGATATAGTTTATCTTACGGATTCCGCCAAAACTATTTGTAAGGATTGGTTATCCTTAGGAGTGTAAAGCAAAGTCAAAGGGAAAAAGCTACCCAGGCAACCTGACTACACTACGACCTTGTGGTCGTAACAGCAAATTTTTTCGAAATCGTGCTATTTATATCATGCCGACAGAGAATAAATGGGAATAAAAACAAAAACTTTTCCAATGACTGGAAAACTTTCAATATTTAACTGTTTAACTGTTTTATTTAACTGCTATTACAAATTCTGTTCAGTTGCCGAAAACTAGATATTCAACATAAAATGCTTTGTCAAGTTACGCATTGTCGCATTTGACATTCCAACACATGCTTCGGTTCATATTAATTGATAGTGATTTGAGTTGTCTATTCAATAGGTTTAATTTGGATTTATTTGTGGTTTGTGCAATTTTTGTTATAATTGTGACCTGATGCAAACCTTGTAAATAAAATGAAAGTGAAATGTCTGAACAACACTACGCGCAATACTTAAAAAAAGTGGTATTTTGTACCGACAAAAGCGACTCCTGGACGAACTGAGAAAAGAAGATATAAGTCATACTGCCGCAGAGCTACCATTTAACCAAACTGATGATGGTTTGTTTTATTGTCTATTATTTAGTCTATTGGTTAAAATTCATCAGTAATTCGTTCTTCGTTTAAGGTGTAGTGAAACCAGGTTGTGACACAGCAGAAGAGCTTGTTGGCGATGCATCGTTCATCGATGAGGTGGAAGATAACGCTGTTCCTAGTGTCTCCGGCAGCTCTAGCGATGATGAATTTGAGAGTGACGAAGGAGTCATTGATTTGGTGAATTTCGTGTTGATTTTTATGAACTGTCATCACAAATTCGGTCACAAAGTGCGGTCAGTGCCCCTGGTATCAACAAACACCTATAATAGACTGGGACCTTAAACACCAATTAAAAGCAGGGAAAAGTAGCCACATAGCCAACCAAACATTCACACGTCAGATCTGTAACAAGTATCAACACCAGCAACACATCTTCACCGACGGCCGTTCTAAACGAAGCTGCCGGATGCGGAATACACTCCACTCACGTCAATAGTGCCATTAAACTACCTAACAACACTTCCATTTTTTTCCGCAGAAGCAGTAGCTATGCTTATCGCCGCCGACGAAAGTCTTCGCAGTGTTAAGCCCAACGTGATCTTCACCGACAGCGCCAGAGTACTACCCGCCATAGAACACGGCGTTGTTCGAGACCCACACATCCAACTCTTTGGCCAACAAAAACAACTAAAGCAATCCATCTCAGCATTTGGTGATGAGATCGAAAAACTTGCAAAAAAAACTATCTGCAGCTCATGTATCGTACGGTACATTTTTAAATGAAACAGCCGCTACTAATATTGTAGAGCCAATAGCGGTACGTACTTTCATGAACGGATTAAAACACCTTAGCACCAGATTCTTTTTGCAAACAAGGAATCCTTTAACTTGTAATAAAGCCATGCTCTTGATTGCGGACCAAGTGAGACTATCGATGATGCAACATTTTGGGGCAAACTTTAAATAGAGGTACAAACAATAATAATACATATAAATATAAATATATATCCCATATCCCATAAATAAAAAAAATTACACAGTATACTACAATGAATGCCAAAATGAAAAATTAGTATAGACGTATTGGGCCTCAGATCAAGATCAGGCCTCAGTCAGATCAAATGAGATCATACAGCAGAATAAGTATGATCTCATTTGATTTGTGCTCCGTAGGAGATTGAAATGGTAAAAAAATGACATTTGAATTATTTATTAACAAATCGGTCATAAACGCGTTGTGTATTGTTAACTGTTCTTACAGAACAAACGAAAAATTTTACCGCATTGTAATGCATGCTCACAAACACCACATTTGTGTTCCTTTAGAGCACATTGGAATGTTGTCAAAGTTGTCAGATCTATATTTGTGTTTCACTAAGAATTTACACCAACACGAAAATCTAAATTTTCCCCTTTCGAACAATAATTTTCCGGACCGACATTGTTTGTAGCCCCAAAACATTCTGTATCCTATAACAGATCAATCGAGTAGTCTTTTAACAGTTTTGTGTGATACGGCTAGGCGGTGCTATTGGCATCACTTAAATTGGGGTGATGTGGTGCTGAGCATGTTAAACGTTACTGTAATATAGCTACGATGGTTTACTCGATGAGTACATTGATAAAGGTTCGACGTGGTTGAAAAAAAGGGACTATCGTCATCATCATAGTTTGAAAGCCAAAGATATACATCCATGTTTGTACTCACTGCGTAATAGTGTGTGGCGAACACGTAATGTTTGTCGTGTGTATATTTTATTCAATCCCTACAATGAAAGATATTAACATTAAGCTTAAAAAACACGCCAATCAATTGGTCACACAATCTACTTACCTCTGTCTGGATTATACTCTATCAGTCAGAAGAATATAATCCTTGAAGCAAACACCAAACTACTAACGCTTGATTTCCACACTAGGTTTAATTCCTCAGCTATAATATTGGCACTGTGTATAGCGTATTTGGCCATCTGCCGATCTTCATACAAGCAGAAAATGTCCTATGAATAATTGGTACATACGTTATTGTGACGACGATTTAAGGCAGTGATGATTTAATAACATATAAATATTGCTTATTAAACAATTACCTCCTTTTACCACCGAACGCCAGCACTTAAAAGAAAACACTCGTTGCTAAAGGTAGGTTTTGTATCGCAGCCCTGCGCTAAATCGGTCGAATGACGAATTGATTAGCCGTAGCATCACATTGATGAGAGCACGTAACACCACAAAACACTTGCAAATGTGTACACTATCAAACTTTTTAGCACTTTTAGCAGTACGGCCTGGCCATTCTTTCGAGTAAAACACCGATTGATTCAATATAAAAGCATCGATTCGGCTCACAACACCACGCAACAACTAGCACAATTTCACATCACTTGCGACATTTTGACAGCACAATGATTTTCCATTTTTCAATCGTAACACATCCATACATCCTCGTGCATCAGACGATTGGCTGTTGAAGCGTTGCCAAACATCCCTAAATTGAAAACATCGATCCGGACGTTTCGAAAAACATTCGAATATAAGTTCGACAACGAAAAATTAATATCTTCCAAAAGACTGCACCATCGACAAATATGCCATTTCAATCAAATTTCGGGATAAATTATGTCTTGAAGAAGTTTTGGTAAAAGAATTTTGGGTAATAAATTTTTGTAGTCTCCCCCCCCTCCCAAGGGTTCGAAGCTACCCTGAAACGTTTCAAGCACATCAATTGGTGGTTTGGTCATATGGTGTGACAAATTAAATGTCAACATGGTTTGTTTACATTTTTGTTTTTCATAAATATTGGCGGTTTAAAGCGGAAATTTGAAAGCAACAGAGTGCATTAATTATGAATAATTTTTATGTGCCAAAAATTACGAGAGGTAATTTTTTATTTCAAACTGCATGCTCAATTAACGCGGCTTGTGGTGTAAGGTAAGCAAAGCATTTTAATGAAAGTAAGCGGCTCGTTTTAACGCATGTAATGCATTTTCTTTCTTTGTAATGCATAATGTGCAGCAATGTGTGTTACATCCGAGAGACACCAAACGGAGAAAACCTGCATGCGCAAAATGACTTAGCCAATGTTTCTGCTAACATATTAGGAAGAGGTGCAGCTTCTGTTCACCGGCAGTACCTATCTTTCATAATAAGTATAATTTCAATAAGTTACGGTTCTTTCCGGTATGTGGATTTGTCCCCCTAAAGTGCCGAATATCTTCATGTGGATGCTTGTAGGAGTTAAAGTGCAGTGAATATGTGAGCAGACGTTGACCGGGTTCAATGGTAAGTTCTCGACAAGGTATGACAAATATTTTACTGTTAGGTTCGTAGCTACTATTAGCCTATGCTCGAAGACGGGATGCTGCTGAATCTGCGAAGAAATTAAACTGCAAAGTCCTGCGTGAAGAACCCTAGCGGTTAATGGTCGGGTTAGTTCTCTACAAAGTGTGGAAAATAGTTTACTGTTAGCTTCACAGCTGTTAGCCTACGCTGGAAGACGAGATGCTGCCCCTGCCGCGATATCCGATCAGCCGGTAATAAATCATTCGATTTGAGATGTTAGAATACAATCATAGCGTGTTTCGATGCTCCTTTTCAGTGGAGGAAGCAAACATCATCAACAAACACCTCCAGAACATTGGGATCCGCTAATATATCGTCCATGAAGCGCTCAAGTGGCTGGCTTGCGTTGCACAATCCGAATTGTATCATTGTGAAAATAATGAACGGAGTAATACCGGCAGCCTAGAGATGGATTGCAACAGCTGGGACACTTTCTTCGACCAGAACGAAGTGGTATGTAGATCATGGGTATTTGCAACGGGTCTCGAGTTATTTTTTAAAGCATTTTAAATCGATTGATGGACCAGTGGTTTGAATTTGATGCAGCCTGCATGATGTGACCTTGCATTGGAAATGATTTATTTATCGTAATTCGATTACCCACTTCCCGGTGAACGAATGATTCAGGCTAGGTTAAGATATGGTTAAACCCTTTTGCTTCAAGTCCCAACGATAGAAGGATAGAAGCGTCCCAACGACAAAGACCTTACCTTAATAAGGGCTACTTACCTAATGCTTACTCGTGTTAGTATCGAGCACAGGAAATGATATACACGTGTGAGTTATTTCCCATTTTCTGTCAGCAATACAGCAACTAACGTGTTGGGTAAATTATCTAAGCAATTTGCTTTATTTTATTCCCGCCAACTATCTTGATCCGATTAGTAGATTGATTTTATAGTTTGACCGTGGCCTATAGTGTGGTCTGGTTGTCCAATACTGGTTTCAGTATACTCATGGCAAACCAGCCATTTGGGAAAATCGGCACCTGATACTTTTTTCTCTCTCATTGATTCCAAATTGTTCTATCTACATTTTGAACGCAAATGGAAGAAAAAGTGATCGCAGTAGTGGCGCTATGGTTTCCGAAATTGAAGGATGTTTATTATTAGCTTAGTAATTGTATTACATTTTTTCTTCAAGTGATCCAATTCCAGGTATTCCAGGAATACCTTTCGAAAATTCCAGGTAACCACACATTTACATCACATTTGTCCTGAAGGGTACCGAGTATCCTTTTTCATCGATCCAGCCATTTGATGAGCATGAGGATGCCCTGGCAAGTATCAACAATTTCACTTCACGTAGGATATAGTTTATCTTACGGATTCCGCCAAAACTATTTGTAAGGATTGGTTATCCTTAGGAGTGTAAAGCAAAGTCAAAGGAAAAAAGCTACCCAGACAACCTGACTACACTACGACCTTGTGGTCGTAACAGCAAATTTTTTCGAAATCGTGCTATTTATATCATGCCGACAGAGAATAAATGGGAATAAAAACAAAAACTTTTCCAATGACTGGAAAACTTTCAATATTTAACTGTTTAACTGTTTTATTTAACTGCTATTACAAATTCTGTTCAGTTGCCGAAAACTAGATATTCAACATAAAATGCTTTGTCAAGTTACGCATTGTCGCATTTGACATTCCAACACATGCTTCGGTTCATATTAATTGATAGTGATTTGAGTTGTCTATTCAATAGGTTTAATTTGGATTTATTTGTGGTTTGTGCAATTTTTGTTATAATTGTGACCTGATGCAAACCTTGTAAATAAAATGAAAGTGAAATGTCTGAACAACACTACGCGCAATACTTAAAAAAAGTGGTATTTTGTACCGACAAAAGCGACTCCTGGACGAACTGAGAAAAGAAGATATAAGTCATACTGCCGCAGAGCTACCATTTAACCAAACTGATGATGGTTTGTTTTATTGTCTATTATTTAGTCTATTGGTTAAAATTCATCAGTAATTCGTTCTTCGTTTAAGGTGTAGTGAAACCAGGTTGTGACACAGCAGAAGAGCTTGTTGGCGATGCATCGTTCATCGATGAGGTGGAAGATAACGCTGTTCCTAGTGTCTCCGGCAGCTCTAGCGATGATGAATTTGAGAGTGACGAAGGAGTCATTGATTTGGTGAATTTCGTGTTGATTTTTATGAACTGTCATCACAAATTCGGTCACAAAGTGCGGTCAGTGCCCCTGGTATCAACAAACACCTATAATAGACTGGGACCTTAAACACCAATTAAAAGCAGGGAAAAGTAGCCACATAGCCAACCAAACATTCACACGTCAGATCTGTAACAAGTATCAACACCAGCAACACATCTTCACCGACGGCCGTTCTAAACGAAGCTGCGGGATGCGGAATACACTCCACTCACGTCAATAGTGCCATTAAACTACCTAACAACACTTCCATTTTTTTCCGCAGAAGCAGTAGCTATGCTTATCGCCGCCGACGAAAGTCTTCGCAGTGTTAAGCCCAACGTGATCTTCACCGACAGCGCCAGAGTACTACCCGCCATAGAACACGGCGTTGTTCGAGACCCACACATCCAACTCTTTGGCCAACAAAAACAACTAAAGCAATCCATCTCAGCATTTGGTGATGAGATCGAAAAACTTGCAAAAAAAACTATCTGCAGCTCATGTATCGTACGGTACATTTTTAAATGAAACAGCCGCTACTAATATTGTAGAGCCAATAGCGGTACGTACTTTCATGAACGGATTAAAACACCTTAACACCAGATTCTTTTTGCAAACAAGGAATCCTTTAACTTGTAATAAAGCCATGCTCTTGATTGCGGACCAAGTGAGACTATCGATGATGCAACATTTTGGGGCAAACTTTAAATAGAGGTACAAACAATAATAATACATATAAATATAAATATATATCCCATATCCCATAAATAAAAAAAATTACACAGTATACTACAATGAATGCCAAAATGAAAAATTAGTATAGACGTATTGGGCCTCAGATCAAGATCAGGCCTCAGTCAGATCAAATGAGATCATACAGCAGAATAAGTATGATCTCATTTGATTTGTGCTCCGTAGGAGATTGAAATGGTAAAAAAATGACATTTGAATTATTTATTAACAAATCGGTCATAAACGCGTTGTGTATTGTTAACTGTTCTTACAGAACAAACGAAAAATTTTACCGCATTGTAATGCATGCTCACAAACACCACATTTGTGTTCCTTTAGAGCACATTGGAATGTTGTCAAAGTTGTCAGATCTATATTTGTGTTTCACTAAGAATTTACACCAACACGAAAATCTAAATTTTCCCCTTTCGAACAATAATTTTCCGGACCGACATTGTTTGTAGCCCCAAAACATTCTGTATCCTATAACAGATCAATCGAGTAGTCTTTTAACAGTTTTGTGTGATACGGCTAGGCGGTGCTATTGGCATCACTTAAATTGGGGTGATGTGGTGCTGAGCATGTTAAACGTTACTGTAATATAGCTACGATGGTTTACTCGATGAGTACATTGATAAAGGTTCGACGTGGTTGAAAAAAAGGGACTATCGTCATCATCATAGTTTGAAAGCCAAAGATATACATCCATGTTTGTACTCACTGCGTAATAGTGTGTGGCGAACACGTAATGTTTGTCGTGTGTATATTTTATTCAATCCCTACAATGAAAGATATTAACATTAAGCTTAAAAAACACGCCAATCAATTGGTCACACAATCTACTTACCTCTGTCTGGATTATACTCTATCAGTCAGAAGAATATAATCCTTGAAGCAAACACCAAACTACTAACGCTTGATTTCCACACTAGGTTTAATTCCTCAGCTATAATATTGGCACTGTGTATAGCGTATTTGGCCATCTGCCGATCTTCATACAAGCAGAAAATGTCCTATGAATAATTGGTACATACGTTATTGTGACGACGATTTAAGGCAGTGATGATTTAATAACATATAAATATTGCTTATTAAACAATTACCTCCTTTTACCACCGAACGCCAGCACTTAAAAGAAAACACTCGTTGCTAAAGGTAGGTTTTGTATCGCAGCCCTGCGCTAAATCGGTCGAATGACGAATTGATTAGCCGTAGCACCACATTGATGAGAGCACGTAACACCACAAAACACTTGCAAATGTGTACACTATCAAACTTTTTAGCACTTTTAGCAGTACGGCCTGGCCATTCTTTCGAGTAAAACACCGATTGATTCAATATAAAAGCATCGATTCGGCTCACAACACCACGCAACAACTAGCACAATTTCACATCACTTGCGACATTTTGACAGCACAATGATTTTCCATTTTTCAATCGTAACACATCCATACATCCTCGTGCATCAGACGATTGGCTGTTGAAGAGTTGCCAAACATCCCTAAATTGAAAACATCGATCCGGACGTTTCGAAAAACATTCGAATATAAGTTCGACAACGAAAAATTAATATCTTCCAAAAGACTGCACCATCGACAAATATGCCATTTCAATCAAATTTCGGGATAAATTATGTCTTGAAGAAGTTTTGGTAAAAGAATTTCGGGTGAAAGATATTTGGGTAATAGATTTTTGTAGTCTCCCCCCCCCCCAAGGGTTCGAAGCTACCCTGAAACGTTTCAAGCACATCAATTGGTGGTTTGGTCATATGGTGTGACAAATTAAATGTCAACATGGTTTGTTTACATTTTTGTTTTTCATAAATATTGGCGGTTTAAAGCGGAAATTTGAAAGCAACAGAGTGCATTAATTATGAATAATTTTAAGTGTGCCAAAAATTACGAGAGGTAATTTTTTATTTCAAACTGCATGCTCAATTAACGCGGCTTGTGGTGTAAGGTAAGCAAAGCATTTTAATGAAAGTAAGCGGCTCGTTTTAACGCATGTAATGCATTTTCTTTCTTTGTAATGCATAATGTGCAGCAATGTGTGTTACATCCGAGAGACACCAAACGGAGAAAACCTGCATGCGCAAAATGACTTAGCCAATGTTTCTGCTAACATATTAGGAAGAGGTGCAGCTTCTGTTCACCGGCAGTACCTATCTTTCATAATAAGTATAATTTCAATAAGTTACGGTTCTTTCCGGTATGTGGATTTGTCCCCCTAAAGTGCCGAATATCTTCATGTGGATGCTTGTAGGAGTTAAAGTGCAGTGAATATGTGAGCAGACGTTGACCGGGTTCAATGGTAAGTTCTCGACAAGGTATGACAAATATTTTACTGTTAGGTTCGTAGCTACTATTAGCCTATGCTCGAAGACGGGATGCTGCTGAATCTGCGAAGAAATTAAACTGCAAAGTCCTGCGTGAAGAACCCTAGCGGTTAATGGTCGGGTTAGTTCTCTACAAAGTGTGGAAAATAGCTTACTGTTAGCTTCACAGCTGTTAGCCTACGCTGGAAGACGAGATGCTGCCCCTGCCGCGATATCCGATCAGCCGGTAATAAATCATTCGATTTGAGATGTTAGAATACAATCATAGCGTGTTTCGATGCTCCTTTTCAGTGGAGGAAGCAAACATCATCAACAAACACCTCCAGAACATTAGGATCCGCTAATATATCGTCCATGAAGCGCTCAAGTGGCTGGCTTGCGTTGCACAATCCGAATTGTATCATTGTGAAAATAATGAACGGAGTAATATCGGCAGCCTAGAGATGGATTGCAACAGCTGGGACACTTTCTTCGACCGGAACGAAGTGGTATGTAGATCATGGGTATTTGCAACGGGTCTCGAGTTATTTTTTAAAGCATTTTAAATCGATTGATGGACCAGTGGTTTGAATTTGATGCAGCCTGCATGATGTGACCTTGCATTGGAAATGATTTATTTATCGTAATTCGATTACCCACTTCCCGGTGAACGAATGATTCAGGCTAGGTTAAGATATGGTTAAACCCTTTTGCTTCAAGTCCCAACGATAGAAGGATAGAAGCGTCCCAACGACAAAGACCTTACCTTAATAAGGGCTACTTACCTAATGCTTACTCGTGTTAGTATCGAGCACAGGAAATGATATACACGTGTGAGTTATTTCCCATTTTCTGTCAGCAATACAGCAACTAACGTGTTGGGTAAAATATCTAAGCAATTTGTTGCTGTTGCCCTAGCGTGTTGGGTAAAATAGCAAGCAAATATCTAACCAGGAATACCTTTCGAAAATTCCAGGTAACCACACATTTACATCACATTTGTCCTGAAGGGTACCGAGTATCCTTTTTCATCGATCCAGCCATTTGATGAACATGAGGATGCCCTGGCAAGTATCAACAATTTCACTTCACGTAGGATATAGTTTATCTTACGGATTCCGCCAAAACTATTTGTAAGGATTGGTCTTATCCTTAGGAGTGTAAAGCAAAGTCAAAGGAAAAAAGCTACCCAGACAACCTGACTACACTACGACCTTGTGGTCGTAACAGCAAATTTTTTCGAAATCGTGCTATTTATATCATGCCGACAGAGAATAAATGGGAATAAAAACAAAAACTTTTCCAATGACTGGAAAACTTTCAATATTTAACTGTTTAACTGTTTTATTTAACTGCTATTACAAATTCTGTTCAGTTGCCGAAAACTAGATATTCAACATAAAATGCTTTGTCAAGTTGCGCATTGTCGCATTTGACATTCCAACACATGCTTCGGTTCATATTAATTGATAGTGATTTGAGTTGTCTATTCAATAGGTTTAATTTGGATTTATTTGTGGTTTGTGCAATTTTTGTTATAATTGTGACCTGATGCAAACCTTGTAAATAAAATGAAAGTGAAATGTCTGAACAACACTACGCGCAATACTTAAAAAAAGTGGTATTTTGTACCGACGAAAGCGACTCCTGGACGAACTGAGAAAAGAAGATATAAGTCATACTGCCGCAGAGCTACCATTTAACCAAACTGATGATGGTTTGTTTTATTGTCTATTATTTAGTCTATTGGTTAAAATTCATCAGTAATTCGTTCTTCGTTTAAGGTGTAGTGAAACCAGGTTGTGACACAGCAGAAGAGCTTGTTGGCGATGCATCGTTCATCGATGAGGTGGAAGATAACGCTGTTCCTAGTGTCTCCGGCAGCTCTAGCGATGATGAATTTGAGAGTGACGAAGGAGTCATTGATTTGGTGAATTTCGTGTTGATTTTTATGAACTGTCATCACAAACTCGGTCACAAAGTGCGGTCAGTGCCCCTGGTATCAACAAACACCTATAATAGACTGGGACCTTAAACACCAATTAAAAGCAGGGAAAAGTAGCCACATAGCCAACCAAACATTCACACGTCAGATCTGTAACAAGTATCAACACCAGCAACACATCTTCACCGACGGCCGTTCTAAACGAAGCTGCCGGATGCGGAATACACTCCACTCACGTCAATAGTGCCATTAAACTACCTAACAACACTTCCATTTTTTTCCGCAGAAGCAGTAGCTATGCTTATCGCCGCCGACGAAAGTCTTCGCAGTGTTAAGCCCAACGTGATCTTCACCGACAGCGCCAGAGTACTACCCGCCATAGAACACGGCGTTGTTCGAGACCCACACATCCAACTCTTTGGCCAACAAAAACAACTAAAGCAATCCATCTCAGCATTTGGTGATGAGATCGAAAAACTTGCAAAAAAAACTATCTGCAGCTCATGTATCGTACGGTACATTTTTAAATGAAACAGCCGCTACTAATATTGTAGAGCCAATAGCGGTACGTACTTTCATGAACGGATTAAAACACCTTAACACCAGATTCTTTTTGCAAACAAGGAATCCTTTAACTTGTAATAAAGCCATGCTCTTGATTGCGGACCAAGTGAGACTATCGATGATGCAACATTTTGGGGCAAACTTTAAATAGAGGTACAAACAATAATAATACATATAAATATAAATATATATCCCATATCCCATAAATAAAAAAAATTACACAGTATACTACAATGAATGCCAAAATGAAAAATTAGTATAGACGTATTGGGCCTCAGATCAAGATCAGGCCTCAGTCAGATCAAATGAGATCATACAGCAGAATAAGTATGATCTCATTTGATTTGTGCTCCGTAGGAGATTGAAATGGTAAAAAAATGACATTTGAATTATTTATTAACAAATCGGTCATAAACGCGTTGTGTATTGTTAACTGTTCTTACAGAACAAACGAAAAATTTCACCGCATTGTAATGCATGCTCACAAACACCACATTTGTGTTCCTTTAGAGCACATTGGAATGTTGTCAAAGTTGTTAGATCTATATTTGTGTTTCACTAAATTTTCCCCTTTCGAACAATAATTTTCCGGACCGACATTGTTTGTAGCCCCAAAACATTCTGTATCCCCTATAACAGATCAATCGAGTAGTCTTTTAACAGTTTTGTGTGATACGGCTAGGCGGTGCTATTGGCATCACTTAAATTGGGGTGATGTGGTGCTGAGCATGTTAAACGTTACTGTAAGCTACGATGGTTTACTCGATGAGTACATTGATAAAGGCTCGACGTGGTTGAAAAAAAGGGACTATCGTCATCATCATAGTTTGAAAGCCAAAGATATACATCGATGTTTGTACTCACTGCGTAATAGTGTGTGGCGAACACGTAATGTTTGTCGTGTGTATATTTTATTCAATCCCTACAATGAAAGATATTAACATTAAGCTTAAAAAACACGCCAATCAATTGGTCACACAATCTACTTACCTCTGTCTGGATTATACTCTATCAGTCAGAAGAATATAATCCTTGAAGCAAACACCAAACTACTAACGCTTGATTTCCACACTAGGTTTAATTCCTCAGCTATAATATTGGCACTGTGTATAGCGTATCTGGCCATCGCCGTTCTTCATACAAGCAGAAAATGTCCTATGAATAATTGGTACATACGTTATTGTGACGACGATTTAAGGCAGTGATGATTTAATAACATATAAATATTGCTTATTAAACAATTACCTCCTTTTACCACCGAACGCCAGCACTTAAAAGAAAACACTCGTTGCTAAAGGTAGGTTTTGTATCGCAGCCCTGCGCTAAATCGGTCAAATGACGAATTGATTAGCCGTAGCACCACATTGATGAGAACACGTAACACCACAAAACACTTGCAAATGTGTACACTATCAAACTTTTTAGCACTTTTAACAGTACGGCCTGGCCATTCTTTCGAATAAAACACCGATTGATTCAATATAAAAGCATCGATTCGGCTCACAACACCACGCAACAACTAGCACAATTTCACATCACTTGCGACATTTTGACAGCACAATGATTTTCCATTTTTCAATCGTAACACATCCATACATCCTCGTGCATCAGACGATTGGCTGTTGAAGCGTTGCCAAACATCCCTAAATTGAAAACATCGATCCGGACGTTTCGAAAAACATTCGAATATAAGTTCGACAACGAAAAATTAATATCTTCCAAAAGACTGCACCATCGACAAATATGCCATTTCAATCAAATTTCGGGATAAATTATGTCTTGAAGAAGTTTTGGTAAAAGAATTTCGGGTAATAAATTTTTGTAGTCTCCCCCCCCTCCCAAGGGTTCGAAGCTACCCTGAAACGTTTCAAGCACATCAATTGGTGGTTTGGTCATATGGTGTGACAAATTAAATGTCAACATGGTTTGTTTACATTTTTGTTTTTCATAAATATTGGCGGTTTAAAGCGGAAATTTGAAAGCAACAGAGTGCATTAATTATGAATAATTTTTGTGTGCCAAAAATTACGAGAGGTAATTTTTTATTTCAAACTGCATGCTCAATTAACGCGGCTTGTGGTGTAAGGTAAGCAAAGCATTTTAATGAAAGTAAGCGGCTCGTTTTGACGCAAGTAATGCATTTTCTTTCTTTGTAATGCATAATGTGCAGCAATGTGTGTTACATCCGAGAGACACCAAACGGAGAAAACCTGCATGCGCAAAATGACTTAGCCAATGTTTCTGCTAACATATTAGGAAGAGGTGCAGCTTCTGTTCACCGGCAGTACCTATCTTTCATAATAAGTATAATTTCAATAAGTTACGGTTCTTTCCGGTATGTGGATTTGTCCCCCTAAAGTGCCGAATATCTTCATGTGGATGCTTGTAGGAGTTAAAGTGCAGTGAATATGTGAGCAGACGTTGACCGGGTTCAATGGTAAGTTCTCGACAAGGTATGACAAATATTTTACTGTTAGGTTCGTAGCTACTATTAGCCTATGCTCGAAGACGGGATGCTGCTGAATCTGCGAAGAAATTAAACTGCAAAGTCCTGCGTGAAGAACCCTAGCGGTTAATGGTCGGGTTAGTTCTCTACAAAGTGTGGAAAATAGTTTACTGTTAGCTTCACAGCTGTTAGCCTACGCTGGAAGACGAGATGCTGCCCCTGCCGCGATATCCGATCAGCCGGTAATAAATCATTCGATTTGAGATGTTAGAATACAATCATAGCGTGTTTCGATGCTCCTTTTCAGTGGAGGAAGCAAACATCATCAACAAACACCTCCAGAACATTGGGATCCGCTAATATATCGTCCATGAAGCGCTCAAGTGGCTGGCTTGCGTTGCACAATCCGAATTGTATCATTGTGAAAATAATGAACGGAGTAATACCGGCAGCCTAGAGATGGATTGCAACAGCTGGGACACTTTCTTCGACCAGAACGAAGTGGTATGTAGATCATGGGTATTTGCAACGGGTCTCGAGTTATTTTTTAAAGCATTTTAAATCGATTGATGGACCAGTGGTTTGAATTTGATGCAGCCTGCATGATGTGACCTTGCATTGGAAATGATTTATTTATCGTAATTCGATTACCCACTTCCCGGTGAACGAATGATTCAGGCTAGGTTAAGATATGGTTAAACCCTTTTGCTTCAAGTCCCAACGATAGAAGGATAGAAGCGTCCCAACGACAAAGACCTTACCTTAATAAGGGCTACTTACCTAATGCTTACTCGTGTTAGTATCGAGCACAGGAAATGATATACACGTGTGAGTTATTTCCCATTTTCTGTCAGCAATACAGCAACTAACGTGTTGGGTAAATTATCTAAGCAATTTGCTTTATTTTATTCCCGCCAGCTATCTTGATCCGATTAGTAGATTGATTTTATAGTTTGACCGTGACCTATAGTGTGGTCTGGTTATCCAATACTGGTTTCAGTATACTCATGGCAAACCAGCCATTTGGGAAAATCGGCACCTGATACTTTTTTCTCTCTCATTGATTCCAAATTGTTCTATCTACATTTTGAACGCAAATGGAAGAAAAAGTGATCGCAGTAGTGGCGCTATGGTTTCCGAAATTGAAGGATGTTTATTATTAGCTTAGTAATTGTATTACATTTTTTCTTCAAGTGATCCAATTCCAGGTATTCCAGGAATACCTTTCGAAAATTCCAGGTAACCACACATTTACATCACATTTGTCCTGAAGGGTACCGAGTCTCCTTTTTCATCGATCCAGCCATTTGATGAGCATGAGGATGCCCTGGCAAGTATCAACAATTTCACTTCACGTAGGATATAGTTTATCTTACGGATTCCGCCAAAACTATTTGTAAGGATTGGTTATCCTTAGGAGTGTAAAGCAAAGTCAAAGGAAAAAAGCTACCCAGACAACCTGACTACACTACGACCTTGTGGTCGTAACAGCAAATTTTTTCGAAATCGTGCTATTTATATCATGCCGACAGAGAATAAATGGGAATAAAAACAAAAACTTTTCCAATGACTGGAAAACTTTCAATATTTAACTGTTTAACTGTTTTATTTAACTGCTATTACAAATTCTGTTCAGTTGCCGAAAACTAGATATTCAACATAAAATGCTTTGTCAAGTTACGCATTGTCGCATTTGACATTCCAACACATGCTTCGGTTCATATTAATTGATAGTGATTTGAGTTGTCTATTCAATAGGTTTAATTTGGATTTATTTGTGGTTTGTGCAATTTTTGTTATAATTGTGACCTGATGCAAACCTTGTAAATAAAATGAAAGTGAAATGTCTGAACAACACTACGCGCAATACTTAAAAAAAGTGGTATTTTGTACCGACGAAAGCGACTCCTGGACGAACTGAGAAAAGAAGATATAAGTCATACTGCCGCAGAGCTACCATTTAACCAAACTGATGATGGTTTGTTTTATTGTCTATTATTTAGTCTATTGGTTAAAATTCATCAGTAATTCGTTCTTCGTTTAAGGTGTAGTGAAACCAGGTTGTGACACAGCAGAAGAGCTTGTTGGCGATGCATCGTTCATCGATGAGGTGGAAGATAACGCTGTTCCTAGTGTCTCCGGCAGCTCTAGCGATGATGAATTTGAGAGTGACGAAGGAGTCATTGATTTGGTGAATTTCGTGTTGATTTTTATGAACTGTCATCACAAATTCGGTCACAAAGTGCGGTCAGTGCCCCTGGTATCAACAAACACCTATAATAGACTGGGACCTTAAACACCAATTAAAAGCAGGGAAAAGTAGCCACATAGCCAACCAAACATTCACACGTCAGATCTGTAACAAGTATCAACACCAGCAACACATCTTCACCGACGGCCGTTCTAAACGAAGCTGCCGGATGCGGAATACACTCCACTCACGTCAATAGTGCCATTAAACTACCTAACAACACTTCCATTTTTTTCCGCAGAAGCAGTAGCTATGCTTATCGCCGCCGACGAAAGTCTTCGCAGTGTTAAGCCCAACGTGATCTTCACCGACAGCGCCAGAGTACTACCCGCCATAGAACACGGCGTTGTTCGAGACCCACACATCCAACTCTTTGGCCAACAAAAACAACTAAAGCAATCCATCTCAGCATTTGGTGATGAGATCGAAAAACTTGCAAAAAAAACTATCTGCAGCTCATGTATCGTACGGTACATTTTTAAATGAAACAGCCGCTACTAATATTGTAGAGCCAATAGCGGTACGTACTTTCATGAACGGATTAAAAAACCTTAGCATCAGATTCTTTTTGCAAGCAAGGAATCCCTTAACTTGTAATAAAGCCATTTTGTATGCTCTTGATTGCGGACCAAGTGAGACTATCGATGCAACTATGATGCAACATTTTAGGGCAAACTTTAAATAGAGATACAAACAATAATAATACATATAAATATAAATATATATCCCATAAATAAAAAAAATTACACAGTATACTACAATGAATGCCAAAATGAAAAATTAGTATAGACGTATTGGGCCTCAGATCAAGATCAGGCCTCAGTCAGATCAAATGAGATCATACAGCAGAATAAGTATGATCTCATTTGATTTGTGCTCCGTAGGAGATTGAAATGGTAAAAAAATGACATTTGAATTATTTATTAACAAATCGGTCATAAACGCGTTGTGTATTGTTAACTGTTCTTACAGAACAAACGAAAAATTTCACCGCATTGTAATGCATGCTCACAAACACCACATTTGTGTTCCTTTAGAGCACATTGGAATGTTGTCAAAGTTGTTAGATCTATATTTGTGTTTCACTAAATTTTCCCCTTTCGAACAATAATTTTCCGGACCGACATTGTTTGTAGCCCCAAAACATTCTGTATCCCCTATAACAGATCAATCGAGTAGTCTTTTAACAGTTTTGTGTGATACGGCTAGGCGGTGCTATTGGCATCACTTAAATTGGGGTGATGTGGTGCTGAGCATGTTAAACGTTACTGTAAGCTACGATGGTTTACTCGATGAGTACATTGATAAAGGTTCGACGTGGTTGAAAAAAAGGGACTATCGTCATCATCATAGTTTGAAAGCCAAAGATATACATCCATGTTTGTACTCACTGCGTAATAGTGTGTGGCGAACACGTAATGTTTGTCGTGTGTATATTTTATTCAATCCCTACAATGAAAGATATTAACATTAAGCTTAAAAAACTCGCCAATCAATTGGTCACACAATCTACTTACCTCTGTCTGGATTATACTCTATCAGTCAGAAGAATATAATCCTTGAAGCAAACACCAAACTACTAACGCTTGATTTTCCACACTAGGTTTAATTCCTCAGCTATAATATTGGCACTGTGTATAGCGTATCTGGCCATCTGCCGATCTTCATACAAGCAGAAAATGTCCTATGAATAATTGGTACATACGTTATTGTGACGACGATTTAAGGCAGTGATGATTTAATAACATATAAATATTGCTTATTAAACAATTACCTCCTTTTACCACCGAACGCCAGCACTTAAAAGAAAACACTCGTTGCTGAAGGTAGGTTTTGTATCGCAGCCCTGCGCTAAATCGGTCGAATGACGAATTGATTAGCCGTAGCACCACATTGATGAGAGCACGTAACACCACAAAACACTTGCAAATGTGTACACTATCAAACTTTTTAGCACTTTTAGCAGTACGGCCTGGCCATTCTTTCGAGTAAAACACCGATTGATTCAATATAAAAGCATCGATTCGGCTCACAACACCACGCAACAACTAGCACAATTTCACATCACTTGCGACATTTTGACAGCACAATGATTTTCCATTTTTAATCGTAACACATCCATACATCCTCGTGCATCAGACGATTGGCTGTTGAAGCGTTGCCAAACATCCCTAAATTGAAAACATCGATCCGGACGTTTCGAAAAACATTCGAATATAAGTTCGACAACGAAAAATTAATATCTTCCAAAAGACTGCACCATCGACAAATATGCCATTTCAATCAAATTTCGGGATAAATTATGTCTTGAAGAAGTTTTGGTAAAAGAATTTTGGGTAATAAATTTTTGTAGTCTCCCCCCCCTCCCAAGGGTTCGAAGCTACCCTGAAACGTTTCAAGCACATCAATTGGTGGTTTGGTCATATGGTGTGACAAATTAAATGTCAACATGGTTTGTTTACATTTTTGTTTTTCATAAATATTGGCGGTTTAAAGCGGAAATTTGAAAGCAACAGAGTGCATTAATTATGAATAATTTTTATGTGCCAAAAATTACGAGAGGTAATTTTTTATTTCATACTGCATGCTCAATTAACGCGGCTTGTGGTGTAAGGTAAGCAAAGCATTTTAATGAAAGTAAGCGGCTCGTTTTAACGCATGTAATGCATTTTCTTTCTTTGTAATGCATATTGTGCAGCAATGTGTGTTACATCCGAGAGACACCAAACGGAGAAAACCTGCATGCGCAAAATGTCTTAGCCAATGTTTCTGCTAACATATTAGGAAGAGGTGCAGCTTCTGTTCACCGGCAGTACCTATCTTTCATAATAAGTATAATTTCAATAAGTTACGGTTCTTTCCGGTATGTGGATTTGTCCCCCTAAAGTGCCGAATATCTTCATGTGGATGCTTGTAGGAGTTAAAGTGCAGTGAATATTGTTGGATAAGGGAGTAATACTTGACTTTAAGCGATGTTCAGTTTCAAGCACATGTTTATTCAATAGAGTACATTGGCGGAATGAATTCACATAGATATATTACCAGGTTGGACAATCGTACGGATATGACATAAGATATGTCAAACATATTGAGGGGTAGGAAATTGCTCTTCTTTAACACTCCTCCTCAATTAACAACCCTCAAATTCCCTGTTGTTAATCCTAAGCCAAACGCAAACCTTTTGTGCTTTACTGGCCCTAACGGTTTTGTCAGAATGTCCGCGTTCATACTTTCAGTAGGACAATACAGCAACTTTACATCTCCGTTATGGCATAGATCCTGCACAAAATGATGTTTCGTTTCAATGTGTTTGGAGCGCTTACTGGATTTCTCGGATTGTGCAAATGAGAGACAAGCCTGATTGTCTCCATTCACTACTGTTGGATTATTCTGTACTTCTCCCAAATCGCTCAGTAGTCGTCGCAACCATAGCACTTCCTGACAGGTCTCGGCCAACGCAACATATTCAGCTTCCATCGTTGATAAGGTAACATTGCTCTGTTTACGACTCGCCCACGACACTGCTCCTCCAAAGAAGTACACCACATATCCAGTGGTTGATTTCCGCGACGAAGAATCTCCCGCCCAATCCGCATCAGAAAACGCAACTAGATTACTGCATTCGATTTCATCGTGCATTCCACCCAGTTTCAGCCTCCAATCTTTTGTACCTTTCAGATACCTAACAGCTTTCTTGGCTGCTGTCCAGTCGCTTTCCGTTGGAGCACTTACTTTTCTTCCTAATATACCGGCTGTTGTCATCAGATCAGGACGCGCACAAACAGCAATGTATAGTAATGCTCCCACAACGGATCGACATTTTATGCTATCTTCTAGTAGCCTGCTATCAGCTGTGTCTTTTGTGAACCCTTGGTCCATCGGTGTCTTTGCTGATTTCGCCTCAGCTAGTCCTGTTTTGTTTACCAACTTGTTGATATAGTTCGTTAAACCGATGCTGTACACACCACCTTCTTTTCGAATTTCTAATCCCAAGAAGAGTTTCACATCACCAAGGTTTATCATTTCGAAATGCTGTTTCAGCTGATTATATACACCTGATATGATCTTTTTGCTCTTGCAACCTACGAGGATATCATCCACGTAAACAATGAGGTACACCATCTCACCGCATTTGTTTGCCGTATACAAGCATGGATCAGCCGAACTCGCTATGAAACCCAGTTTTCCAAGCACCTTCGAAAGTTTCTCGCTCCAGCACCTTGCTGATTGTTTCAGCCCATAAATGCTCTTGCGCAATCTACACACAAACTCCTCCTTTCCTCGAACCTCATACCCTGCTGGCTGTCGCATGTAAATCTCTTCATCGATATCACCGTAGAGATACGCTGTACGAACATCAAGATGTTGAAGACACATATTCTTCTTTCCCGCCAAAGCCAGCATTGTTCGAAGAGTACTGTATTTTGTGACCGGAGCATCCCAAGTAGCCAGATTTGCTTAAGCAGCCAATTTGGCAACGCTAAAGATCGTTCTTTAAATAGGTCGTTTGCAGTAGATAACCAGCCTTGAAGTTCGGCGAACTTTTAAGTAACCTTTAAGCAGCCCTCGGCCAAAACGTCAAAAAATGTTATTGCCTGACTACACGGTGGAGCTGTTCATATTTATGGCTTTATCTTTCTTTTTTCTTATTTATTAATTATCATTGATGAGAATCGAAACTAGGGGTTTTCAGAGACAACAGAACAACTACTTTACCAATTCGGCCTTTTAGTTTTATTACGTCACACCCTACAAAATACATATATAAATGATACCAATCTAAATGGAAAAAAGTTAACATTTTCGTCTACATTCTTTTTCATGTTTTGTCTATTTGACTGAAGCTTATAAGGAGGACCCTCATCCTTAATCGTACATGAAGGCGCATGAATCAGATGCGAATTGGAATCCAGCACGTTAATTTAATACACCTTTTCGCGGATTAAGACCATTTTATTTTCACTTACAACTTCCCGAAACGGATGGCGTCGTTTGCGGAGCCGTCATTTGACAGTAGAGCTATCATATTGTAAACAAAGTTCCATCGAGTACCGTGTGTTTCTCAACAAACCGCAAAGTTCCATAGCGACCCACTAAGCGACCAATAACAAGCCCTGTAATCCCATTGAGTGCCGCGTGCGGTTTAAATGACCACAAGGGTCACGCAAGGTTCGGTTTTTAGTTAAGCAACCTGTAAGCAGCGTCATAGTACGATTTCGAACAATTTGGCTATTTGGGATATACCTCATCGTAGTCCTCCCCATAGCGTTGGTTATATCCTTGGGCTACGATACGTGCTTTGTAACGAACAATCTCATCCGATTCATTTCGCTTTTGCTTGAAAACCCATTTGCTTCCAAATGCACGTTTTCCTTTGGGAAGCTGTACCAATTCCCAAGTCTCATTTTTCATATGCGACTGCATCTCACTATCCATAGCTTGTTTCCATGACGCTCTATTTTCGCTCGTCATTGCCTCTTTAAAGCTCGTTGGTTCATCAACCATATGCGTAGCAACACCTACTACATAATCGTCCAGCTTTCTAGGCAGTTCACCACGGTTCGTACGACTGGATCGCCTTACGGATTCCACACCATTTTTATCCAGCTGTTCGTGGTCATCCTCTGATAAAACGAGGGAATCTTCTGTTTCATCAATATCATTTGTATCGAAGAACACACCATCTTCGCTTCCATCTTCTCGATTATCCAGACGACATTCTTCCGTATTTTCCTTATTCTTGGCAGTAGGAGTCAACTCGTATTCAAAATAACGATCCGCAGAAACATCACATTGAGCCTCATCTTGCGACGGTTTTCTAGCTATTTTACGGACTAACTTTTCTGAAACATTCGGCCGCTTGTCTTCCAAAACCGCTTCGCTATCTTCTAAAAATTTCGCATCTCGGCTAATTGTGATCCTGTCCGTTTCAGTATCAACGAAACGATATCCCTTATGTTGGTCGGAGTAACCCACAAATATCAGTTTTCGAGCCTTACTGTCGAACTTTCCCCTGTTTACCCCTGGGATATGTACATACGCGGAACAACCATACGCTCTCAAATGTCCTAACTCAGGCTTTCGTCCAAACCATTTCTCATATGGAGTCTTACTAATAGAACGCGAAGGTAGCCTATTCTGCAAGTATGCAGCAGTCATAATTGCTTCACCCCAATAACGCTTGTCAAGCCCTGCATCTAGAAGCATAGTTGTGGCCATTTCTACTAGATACCTATTCTTCCTCTCGGCCACACCGTTTTGTTGCGGAGAGTATGCGGTAGTATATTCAGCTTTAATTCCTTCCTCGGCATAGAAGGCACGTAGTTTTTCGTTTACATATTCGCCGCCACCATCTGATCTGATAACCCGAGGTTTGCGACTAAATCGGTTTTCAACCAAACGAACATACTCCTTGACTTTTCCCGCAGCTTCGGACTTCATTTCTAATAAATAGATGATACAAAATCGACTATAATCATCTATCATGGTCATCACATACCTCTTTCCTCCGGGAGTTTTCGTCTGCATCGGACCGCAGAGGTCGGTGTGAACCAAGTCCAAAATCTCGGTCGATTTGATCCCCGTTGCTGCAGGAAACGGATCCCGCGCCATTTTTCCCTCGATGCACTTTTCACAAATTAGTCGAATGCCACAATCCGTGATTTTTATGCCGGTGCTCATTTCCTCGTTTGATAATCTTCGGATCGCATCCATGTCACGATGCCCAAGTCGACTGTGCCAAATATGCTGACAGTTTTCGGTGTGAAACTTCTCCTTAGCGATATTCGACACTTCAGCCTGGAGTAACTTATACAAACATCCGGAGCGTTCACCGACGATCATGACTTTACCGTTATGATCTCGAATTTCACAACCATCGACTTTGAACACTGCTGTATATCCATACGCGGTTAGTTTGTCGACGGAAATTAGTCCGGTCGTCAACGATGGAACATACAGGACGTTTTTCAACGTAATATCCACAACACCACCATTTCCATCCCTACAGCTTACCAAACCATGTCCAATTCCTCGAACTTCTGCATTGTTACCATTGGCCATAACAACGCCTGGACCATTATGCATTGTGAGCTGTTCAAAGAAATTTCTATCGTTGGTCATGTGACAACTCGCACCACTATCAATAAACCATACATGACGACGCTGGTTTTCACCGGCCATAAAACACATACTAGTGTCCCAACCAGCAATTGGACTCCGCCTATCCATTTTGTATTCGGATCTCTCGTTTTGGCCTACATGCGACGCGAAATAAAAAATCGAACACACACGTGATACACACGCAAAATCACGGTACGCGATCCACGCCCTCCATCGCGCGTATACGGATATCGCAACGCACCAACACATTCAAAGCGACCGACCGACAACGCGTGTGTCGACAGGTACCTGTGTACTGTGCTCGCGTCTGCCGACTTAGAGTTAAATTTTGTCCTTGCAGCTTACGCGCCTATGTACGCATAGGCGAACACATTCAAAGCGACCGACCGATAACGCGTGTGTCGACAGGTACCTGTGTACTGTGCTCGCGTCTGCCGATTTAGAGTCGCGTTTTGTCCATGCAGCTTACGCGCCTTGCAACTTAGCATATGCGGCTCGAAGCCCACATATTCAACCTCTCATTTAAAGCGTCCAACTGACTGGCGTGTGTGGATTTCTGCATTTAATCGTACTTAAATTATTATTTATTTATAAACCATCGGTTGTAAAGTATTGGCAACACTTTAACTAAACAATTGGAACACTTTTTCCTAGGATATTTGAAGGACAAGCGCACAAATTCAATGATCAAAACTAGGTATAATTTGATACATTCGAAGACATTGCTTTGTGGCGATCGGTAACACACGGGAGTATTTAACAATAGCAGGAAAAGTTTAAGTGTTAGATACATACATTGTTCTACAAAGTAGTTAAGAATAAGAAATGTAGTTTTTCTATACATATCAGTGGTTTTTCCACAATTTTTACATATTTTTAAGAATAACTAGAAAAGTAGCAGAGATAGATAAAAATGATGTTCTACAAAAATGTAAAGAATAAAATAATACATCTTTTTATGGTGTTTGAAAAGTTCTAAAACTTATACCAAAAATTTTTTTTCATTATTTTTCAATGCAAAAATTATTTCAAAATGCCTTAAATTTTATGTTTTATTTAAAAACAGCCAATCGCCAAGCCATTTGAATGTTTTTCAAAATTTTCATTGACAAAAATCCTTCCCGTTAGGCTTTGTTTATAAACCGTTAGCAACGCACGTGAGCCAAGCTACTCGCGCGACCCTGAGGATGTACCTATTGCTGCTGCTCGACCGACTTAATCCAATATTCTCTTTCATTACAGCACTATCGCCACGCAAATAGTATGGGGAAAAAGAGTATCATTCTCTGATAACGGCTCTCACGAGAGAGCCAGAGAGTGGTGCTAGTTCCCCCACCCCCCTTTTGTTTTGCATAGAATCATATTTTTGCTACGATCCGACGTAGGTCCACACGCTGCAAAAGCCGCCGGGCGACTGAAGCGGGCGTGGTTACGCGCCGCTTTATATACGCTGCGGTGAGAGTGTGTGCGTGAAGGTCGAAGTTCGTCTTCCTGTCGGTTCCCAACCAGCAATTGGACTCCTCCCATCCATTTTTTATTCGGATCTCTCGTTCTGGCCTACATGCGACGCGAGATAAAAAATCGAACACACACGTGATACACACGCAAAATCACGGTACGCGATCCACGCCCTCCATCGCGCGTATACGGATATCGCAACGCACCAACACATTCAAAGCAACCGACCGACAACGCGTGTGTCGACAGGTACCTGTGTACTGTGCTCGCGTCTGCCGACTTAGAGTTAAATTTTGTCCTTGCAGCTTACGCGCCTATGTACGCATAGGCGAACACATTCAAAGCGACCGACCGATAACGCGTGTGTCGACAGGTACCTGTGTACTGTGCTCGCGTCTGCCGACCTAGAGTAAAATTTTGTCCTTGCAGCTCAGCATATGCGGCTCGAAGCCCACATATTCAACCTCTCATTTAAAGCGTCCAACTGACTGGCGTGTGTGGATTTCTGCATTTAATCGTACTTAAATTATTATTTATTTATAAACCATCGGTTGTAAAGTATTGGCAACACTTTAACTAAACAATTGGAACACTTTTTCCTAGGATATTTGAAGGACAAGCGCACAAATTCAATGATCAAAACTAGGTATAATTTGATACATTCGAAGACATTGCTTTGTGGCGATCGGTAACACACGGGAGTATTTAACAATAGCAGGAAAAGTTTAAGTGTTAGATACATACATTGTTCTACAAAGTGGTTAAGAATAAGAAATGTAGTTTTTCTATACATAACAGTGGTGATTTTTCCACAATTTTTACATATTTTTAAGAATAACTAGAAAAGTAGCAGAGATAGATAAAAATGATGTTCTACAAAAATGTAAAGAATAAAATAATACATCTTTTTATGGTGTTTGAAAAGTTCTAAAACTTATAACAAAAATTTTTTTTCATTATTTTGCAATGCAAAAATTATTTCAAAATGCCTTAAATTTTATATTTTATTTAAAAACAGCCAATCGCCAAGCCATTTGAATGTTTTTCAAAATTTTCAATGACAAAAATCCTTCCCGTTAGGCTTTGTTTATAAACCGTTAGCAACGCACGTGAGCCAAGCTACTCGCGCGACCCTGAAGGATGTACCTATTGCTGCTGCTCGACCGACTTAATCCAATATTCTCTTTCATTACAGCACTATCGCCACGCAAATAGTATGGGGAAAAAGAGTATCATTCTCTGATAACGGCTCTCACGAGAGAGCCAGAGAGTGGTGCTAGTTCCCCCACCCCCCTTTTTTTTGCATAGAATCATATTTTTGCTACGATCCGGCGTAGGTCCACACGCTGCAAAAGCCGCCGGGCGACTGAAGCGGGCGTGGTTACGCGCCGCTTTATATACCATGCGGTGAGAGTGTGTGCGTGAAGGTTGAAGTTCGTCTTCCTGTCGGTTGTCTACTCGAAAGAAACTTGACTCAAAATTTGACTATGAGAACAAAAGAAACTCGACCAAGAGACTCCGCCTTTGCATGACTGGGTTTTCTGCTCGAAACCGACTTGACTCAAAACTTGACAATGAGAACAAAAGAAACTCGACCAAGAGACTCCGCCTTTGTATGACTGGGGTGTTCAACGTGGTATCCCTTTTGCTTTCCTTCACGTTTCTTTTCGTCGCCGCCATTTTGTGCATCCGATCGTGCACGACAGTTTCTTTTCAGATGACCTGGCTTACCGCAATTGAAACAAACTCTTTTGTTTCCGGCCATATGCTTCACCGTGCTTTTCATCGCTTTCATTTCACCACTACATGCGCCTGATCGCTCCTTCCTTCGCTCGTATTCATCGATCAACTTCGACTTTACCAATTGCATGGTAATGTCGGAATCCGCTCGCGACTCTAACGCTGTCACGAGCCCATTGTATGAGTCTGGCAAGCTGTGCAGAATCATAGCAATCTTGAGCGATTCGTCCAATGTTTGGCCTGCAGTGGCTAAACGATCAAATAGTTCCTCAATCTGCATGAGGTGGCTCTCCATCTCACCGTTCTCGGCAAGATTGAAGTTACAAAGCTTCTTCAATAAGGACACTCGTGACGTCACTGTTGCCTTTTCGTGGTACACTCGCAGCTTTTCCCAGAATTCCTTTGCTGAATCTGCTGTCTTAACGATGCCGAATTGGTTCTCTTCAACACATAGACCAATCGTTGCGCGAGCCCTTTTATCGTCTTTGATCCATTGTGACGTCACTGGCTCAACTTTAGGTTCGTTAATCACATACCACAATTCTTCCCGAATTAGAAGCATTTCCATTCGGAACTTCCAGCTTACGTAGTTGTGGTTGTTTAGTCTGGGAAACGAGAACTTTCCGACGTCCGCCATTATTGTATTATTCAAATTCACGCCAGAAACCGATACGATACACGCACGCACGTAACACAATACACACACGGCTTTTCAACTTTTCTAGGAATCTTTCCTGGAACTTTCCCTGGGCCCATAACCTGTTGGATAAGGGAGTAATACTTGACTTTAAGCGATGTTCAGTTTCAAGCACATTGTAGCATCCCTGCAATAAGCACATCTGCTAACAGTATGCTAACACATTGCATACCCTATAGGCGAATAAAGAAAAGGGTACAGGCCACACACACGACAGTTGCAATTAGCATAACCTACCGCATACCGATGCAACAACCCAAGTAGGTCATAAACAACCAACAAGATAGGAAAACCATTAACCATAGCACAACATTTATTGTTGACACCAAGGCCATACGCAAAATAGAAAATGGAAGAGCTTTCACGCAATAACATTAAATACGGAAAACACATTGTAAACACGAAAACCCAAAACCCGGAAGAACCCAACAACCTCACATTTGTGAAACACATGATGGACAAATGTTGGAGGGACAGTAAAAGAAATTGGTATAAATAAATCTGTTCGAAAAGCAAAGGTAGACAGTGCCGAGTTACAGCTTGTGACGGAGCATGGTACTGATGCCGCTCGAGATACAATCATCAGTAACCTTACGTGTCTCATTCTATTGTAACTAATCGGTGTCCCCCTACCCGAGGTAAGGCCCGATATAGTTCTCAGCGCGCAGTGCCTAGTCGCGCCTCACTCCACGTCCGAAATCGCGGATATGCAATTCTGCATTTCTGCGCAAAGCGCCGCGCGCCGATCGGCCCCGTTAGTAGTACCCTAGTTATCGAGTGCGTGTGTCAGCGATAACAATCGAATTCAAAATCCGAACCTACCACATGGCGACCGTGACAGTGGTTATGTGCAAACATAACAAAAAGTGGAAGTGAAGGCCGTGACCTAGTGCAGTGAACAAAAGTAGAAAGAGTGAAGTGTTCAGAACCCGCAATGTGCGAGACAAAAAAAAAAACAAATGAGTAGCAAAATGGCAAATGAGTAGCGGAGAAACAGACTAACGTTGCATACAAAACTGTTTAGCGACAAATCTCTACAGATGCTAGATAAATTTGAGAGCCGTAGCTGTAACATGAAATGAGTTTAATCTACAATCTTGCAATGGAAAAGTGCGTGAATTCAATTTGCAATCTCAGGATGTGCAAAGCAACAATTGAAGATACAGTGAAGTGAAAAGTAAAATGCAGAAGGAAGTCAGAGTGTCGAAGACAGGAGAACTTCAATTTATCACAATGTTCGACAAAAACGACCATAACCCTTCGTTTAGTGGGGACGCCCAAATAAAAGTGATGAACGTTTTAGAAAATCACAGTCAAGCCCATGAGAACCATGATTGGAAACTGTGGTTAATCGTAATATTGTGTGTGTGTCAACTAATATATGCACTATGGAAAGCATATAAAACAATAATGAAAAAACAGACAATGAGAGCAATACAAATGGCAAACGCATCTCGAGTGTAAATGGACAATAACGGTGTTCACACGTATGTAGAAACAGGCGTGATCGAGCGCGAACGCTGTCAGATTTCACGCTAGCGCGACGTCGCGCCATATCCTGCAATGCAGGAAAAATGAAGCGCGACGCTGCCATCGAACCGTTACGGGCAACTTTAAAATTAAATAACTTTTTAATGCGTGATCCAAATTGGATGAAATATTCTAGTGAAAATTAAGAAAAAAATATATCTTTTTAAATCTATAAATAGTTTTCCTCAACTCGTTTAAAATTATAAAAGAAAAACAGTGTCAACGGTTTTTTTTTCAAATATAATATTGTTTTAATATTGAAGGTGTTCACACGTACGTTGAACGATTCGGAGCGTGAACGGCCCGTTTGACAGCGTTCGCGCCTAGTTCTCGCCTGTTTCTACATACGTGTGAACACCGTTAATGGGAATAAGACACCTATAGTGCAGTGAAACAAGTAAAAACTAGTGGAAGGCGAGACCACGGATCATAAACTTGACCGGCGGGATCCCAAGAGACAGGAGTCTCCAACGTAGAAGAAATACATGTACATATGGATGAGGATTATCCGGAACAGCTACAAGCGACGAGGATGACATCGAGCACCATCAAACACGCTATATTGAGTAAAGTATAAAATAAGCGATTTTTATAGTAAAATTAAATAAGAAATAATCATAAACAAAAGTTAAAGGTCATGCAAAAAGTAAACGATTCAGTAATGGGTGCAAATGGACATTATTGACAATTATATACACAGGTTGAAAAACATTTTAAGCAACTTTAAAAAAGCACCTAATCGACGTTACAGGCATTCTACATTAACCAATAGATTGCACGAAGTAAAATTAGTATATAACAACATTATAACATTAGTAGACGACTTGGAGGAAGATAAACAAAAATTTGCACTAAAAGTAGCAAGAGAAATTGTTGCTAATATCAGAGCAATTATATTACAAAAACTAGAAGGAACAAAATTAATATCGTTTAAAACAATTGCATTAATAATTTTAAAACTTGTAATTTGGAATAGAAAAGCAAAAATGGCTACTCTCGATATGAAAACAGCCACAGCATTGGTACAGGTATACAATGGAGAGGCTGACAAATTAAACACTTTTATTGATTCAGCACATCTAGTGAAAGATTCTATACCAGTTGAACAAGAAGCAATGCTAGTAAGATTCCTAAAAACAAGATTAGCAGGTGTTGTGTCTTCTTTTGAGGTGTCCGAGATGATTGGGTAATTTACTTTAACACAGTATTACTATAGACACAAACTTTATACATAATTTATTTCAGTTCTTAATTTGCACACGCACCGCCCGTAACACACCGAACGCTAAATCCTTCTGCCCACGCTTCGCTCCTTCTGATTGCGCGCTAAGCCGATCCTGCGGTCAGCGCCCTTCGGGTACTCACGCACTCATCACACGTGACAACCATAGCCGAGCGGCTGTCAGTGCGTGGCGCTAGCAATCAGGTTGGGCCATAACATCTCCCCCTTTTAATTGAGGTGGTATGCGTCGAACCTACGCGGAACTCTTCTAGGCCTAGAAGAGCGGCGTGGCGAGAACACCGTGGTGTTATCCTGTATGGGGATATATGGCCTGACTGTCGCTGCTGATGGATTTTGTGTTGGTGTTGGACTACATGGATTGGCATGCTGAGTAGTACGCGTTACAGGCAGCTTCCACGTGTCCATTAGTATATCTAATGCGACCTTTGGATTCGCGTCATGTGTAACCCTTTCATTGTTTTGTACTCGCTTCCTCAACTGATTTATATGACATCGAATTAATCGTTCGTTCGTCTTTACTTTGTACATCACCCTACCAATGATTCCAACAACAGTGCCCGGCACCCATTCCCAACTATTACGCCTAAACACTTTAGCATACACTGGAGCGCCGTTTTGAAACATTCTTCTTGCTCCATGCTGACTCTCTGAACGAGGGGATGGTACGGGATGTAGCAATTCTAAACATGTACGTATTGGCCTACCAAACATAATCCTCGCTGGCGTACTGTAATTTTCCAATTGCGCGTTTGGTGTTGAGCGATATGTTTGTAGGAAAATGTCTAAAGCCTCCTGCATTGCAAGTCCACTGTACGTTATTTTTTTGATTGCTCTTTTAAACGTGTCTACGAAACGTTCTGCCTGGCCATTGGACTGAGGGTGGAAAGGTGCTGTAGTCACATGATTTATGCCGTTCTTTACACAAAATTCCCTAAACTCGAACTTACAAACTGTGTGCCATTATCGCTGACCATGGTAGCTGGTACTCCAAAACGAGCAAAAATTGACCTTAATATCGCTATGGTTGCTATTGTTGTGGTGCTGGACGTTTTAATAATTTCGGGCCACTTTGAAAATGCATCGACTACTACTAAGAAATGCTCTCCGTTTAAAGGTCCTGCGTAGTCGATATGCACTCGCTGCCAAGGTGAACTAACCGTAGGCCAGGGTGCTGGAGCTGAATGTGGTGGAGACTTTGCAGCGACGGCACAGGCTGCGCAAGTCTCAACAACCTCCTGAACGTCTTTATCCAGGGATGGCCAATAAACGTAGCTTCTGGCTAACGCCTTCATCCGTTGAATGCCTGGATGTCCTTGGTGAAGTTGCGTTAAACATCTGGCACGAAGCTTTTCAGGGATTACCAATCTCTCCCCGAACATAATGCAGCCGTCTACCGTAGACAAGGCCTCTTTCCGATGATGGAATCGTGCCAGCTCCGACCCGAAAGATGCGTTACGGGGCCATCCGTCCGTTACATAATGGCTGAGTTTCCGTAACAGTGTGTCTTCTCGTGTAGCTTTCTGCACATCTACAAAAGTCAGAGGAAATGAATTAATGGCTTGCACTGCTACGAACCTTAAATCATCCTCCAAACTCAAACTAGCGATGATGTATTCCGATTCCGGCTTAGCGTAATTCCTGATCAGTCGAGACAAGACATCGGCGTTTCCAAACGATCCAGTTGGCACGTACTCAATTGTAAAGTCATACAACTGTAACGTCAAGGCAAACCTCTGCAGACGGTTCGCCGTGTAGACTGGAATGCCCTTTTTTGATCCAAAAATACGAAGCAGGGGCCGGTGATCGGTTTGCAGGTTGAAGTGTCGGCCGTACAGCATTTTATGGAATTTTGTGACCGCAAAGACGATGGCTAACCCCTCACGATCTATTTGGCTGTAGTTCTGTTCGGCCTTTGACAATGCTCGTGAAGCATGCTGAACTACCTTCACTGATCCATCCGGAAATTTGTGGCTTATTGTTGCTCCAAGCCCCACTGATGAGGCATCCGCTGCGACAATGATGTCCGCTGCAGGATCGTAATGCGTAAGAAGCAGGTTTGATGATAGGACTTGTTTAAATTTACGAAAAACATTTTCGCATTGCTGGTTCCAGGTGAATTTGCCGTCGTTCTTCAACAGATTGTCCAGTGGATAACGAAGGTTGCGCATATTTGGGACGAACTTCCCATAATAATTAATCGCGCCCAAAAATGAGCGAACACCGCTCACATCTGTTGGTGCAGGAAGGTTAAGGATTGCTTCTATTTTTGCTGGATTTGGTCTTAAACCTTGCCGATCGACGATATAGCCCAAATATTCGATGCTTGTGGTTTTGAATGCACATTTTTCCGCTCGAATTGTGAATCCATAATCCTGAATTCGCTGAAGCAGCCCGGACAAATTGTCATCGTGTTCTTTGCTCGTTCTGCCTCCAACAACCACATCATCCATGTATCCGCAAGCTCCCTTCAGACCGGCCAACATAGCGTCCATGATTTGTTGAAATGCTGCTGGCGCTATTTTCACTCCCGGTGGCAGCCTGTTGTATAAATACAAGCCGCGATGAGTGTTGATGGTGAGTAGTGGCCGATACTGCTCCTCGATTTCTACTTGCAGAAAAGCGTCCGAAAGATCGATTTTACTGAAATATTCGCAATGGGCTAATTTTGCAAATATATCTTCCGGTATTGGTAGTGGATGTTCGTGCGATTTAAGAGCGGAATTTAGTCCAGTGGAGTAGTCGCCGCAAATACGAATACTACCATTTGCCTTGCGAACTACCACTATTGGAGCTGCCCATTCTGTATAGTCGGTAGGTGTAATAATGCCTGATTTTTCTAGGCGATCTAGCTCCTTATCCACTGTTTCTTGCATCGCATACGCTACTGGTCTTTTGGGCTTGAAGACTGGTCGACAGTCGTGTTTTAAGTGGAGTTGCACTTTAGCCTTTGTGCATAGCCCTGTGCCACGAAAAACTGCTGGAAACTGCTGTTGTATGCCGCTGGGTATAGCTGCCATACTACAAATCTTGTTGCAGAAACTGTCCATCGGCATTGATCCCAGATCGAACAGTTCTATTAAGTCCGCTCCGAACAGTGAAACGTCCACCGTTACTACTCGAATTGTAGCTGACTTTGATATGCCTCCGATCGTGATGTTTGCTCGAAACTCCCCGCACATTTGCAAGCCTTCTCCTGTTGCTGTTTTAGCTCTAACTGCAGGCTGAGCCAAAGTCGGTTTTCCGATACGCTGCCACAGTTTACGGTTGATGATCGTGATATCGGAACCCGTATCTAACTGAAATTCAGCGGGAGTTCCATTTATCGTTAGCTTTACATACCTGCGGCGCCCACGAACACTGCATACGTTCACTGTGACGACACGCAAGTCGGCTTGGGGCTTCCCTCGAAATCTACGATGTGTAGGCCGATTGGGTCTGTTGCAGTGGCCCTCTCGATGACCTGTTCGACCACAATCACGACACTTATGCGATTTGTAAGTGCATTCGCTCACCCAATGAAGTGCTCCGCATAACCAACATGGATTTGTCGGTTTTTCCTTTTTGTTGAATAATCGCTGATGATCTTGACGCTGCTGATGCTCTTGTCGGTTGCCCTGCTGATGCTGTTGGTTCGAACGAGATGCTGTCCGCTGATGATGGCTCTTTTGTATTGCTAGGACTTTTTCATCCTTTGCAGCAAGTAATGTGGTGTCCTGTTTTATACTTGCAATGTACTGGCATTCTGCTGCAAGTTGCTCTAGGTTTGACACCTTTGCCTTTTCGATTGCCGCTAATGCTCTTGTTCGTAACTCTGTGTCTGCCTCTTCCTTCATGCCACATACGAACACAAGGCATTTAAATTGGTCCTCAGTCATACCAGCCAGCTGAAAATTCTCGCATGCTCGATTTACTTTTGAAGCGTATTCCAAAATATCTTCTCCGACTGATTTCTTTGTGTGTAAACACTTGTAGCGCTTATTCAAAAGAGACTCGACTTTACCAAAGATTAGCTTAAGCTTTTCCACTGTCTGTTCGAACGACAAATCTTTCGGTAAGGATGGCAGAATGAAATTAGAAAACCTCTGATGCTCGGTCGGTCCTAATTTGCGCAAAAGCAGTCTGCTTTTGGTTACGTCGTCCAATCGGGAAACTTCGTTGGTAAAACGGTCCTCATATCTCGAATACCACACTTCAAATGTAATGCCTGACTCGGGCTCGAACCGGAACTCGGTGATGCTGCTTGCTATCCATTCTATGCGCTGTTCGGTGGTGTTACTTTGCGGGGGTGGCGGGTGCAGCGTTTGCGTTGCTGGTTGCGGGATTTGCTGCGCGAATTGAGCCATGAATGTTTGCTGCTGTGCCATTTGCTGTCGCATGAGTTGCAGCATTTCCAGAATGATGTTCCCTTCCGCCGATGTTGCTGAGAATGCTGACGCCGATGATGACGCTTGGGCAGCATTTTGCGATGGTGGATGATGCAAATTATGAGGCGGTTGCTGCTGGGGAAAAACGGCTGCTGTATTAAACAGGTCTGATATACGCCGCTGTTCATCCGATGATGGATCTCCTCCCGGGTTGCTCATCCTGCGTCTTTTCCTTGACGACGGAATTTTAACACGCACAAACGGACGCGGACGCGGACGCAAAAACTGATACGATGGGACAACGTAGTGAACGAAAACGAATGCAACGCGATGGTGGACTGTGCGCGTCACTACACGTATTTAGCACAATTACTTTTGGAACAAACTTTATCACGAAAATATCCTCGTCGCCACTGTTGTGTCTTCTTTTGAGGTGTCCGAGATGATTGGGTAATTTACTTTAACACAGTATTACTATAGACACAAACTTTATACATAATTTATTTCAGTTCTTAATTTGCACACGCACCGCCCGTAACACACCGAACGCTAAATCCTTCTGCCCACGCTTCGCTCCTTCTGATTGCGCGCTAAGCCGATCCTGCGGTCAGCGCCCTTCGGGTACTCACGCACTCATCACACGTGACAACCATAGCCGAGCGGCTGTCAGTGCGTGGCGCTAGCAATCAGGTTGGGCCATAACAGCAGGTAAAGCAAGAATTGGTTTACCACAAAGTATAGTAACATGTAAGGAATTAATCGAAGATGTCAAAAGCAGATGCGAGGAAAAAACAGATCCTCACAAAATCATAGCAGAACTAAAAGCGGTTAAGAAAAGGGAACCGAAAGCAATGTGTGACGAAATAGAACTCCTCACAATGAAACTGAAAGAAGTCTACTTACAGCAAGAAATACCAAGCAAAATTGCAAACGAAATGGTAATCAAAGTAGGAGTAGACACCCTCATAGAAAAAACTACAAACCAGGAAACAAAAACATTACTGAAAGCCAGACCCTTTACCTCAATATCAGAAGCAGTACAAAAATTGCTGGAAAATGAAAGCGCAACCACGCACGCTCAAGTGCTATACAATAGGCAAAATAGATACACACCCCGTTTCCACTCTCAAAACAGCTACCAACCGCGATTTAGTAGTAATAACAACTACAATAACAGATATCCACAAAACAATTACGAAAGGCCCCGAAACCCTAACAATAGAATGCGAAACAGC